>NW_025791113.1:0-125482 GCF_907164935.1 Osmia bicornis bicornis
TAATGTACCTTTATATCATCACAGGCGTTATTTTAATAGCGTTTAACGATGGATCAGTAGTACAGAATGTAAAAATAAGACTGTTAAAATTTTAGACTAATCAGTTCTAAGAGGCGAAGCAATACGACGCCTGGACTTTGAAATACTTCGGAGCGCAACTAAAGTTCGATAATTTGGCTAAATGGAGCGAAAATGCACCTTTATATCATCACAGGTGTTAGTTTAATAGCGTTTAACGATGGATCAGTCGTACAGAATGTAAAAATAAGAGTGTTAAAATTTTCGACTAATCGGTTCGCAGAGGCGAAGCAATACGCCGCCAGGAATGAAATATGTCGGAGCGCAACTAAAGTTCGATTTTTTGGTTAAATGGAGCGAAAATTCACCTTTATATCATCACAGGCGTTAGTTTAATAGCGTTTTTCGATGGATCACTCGTACAGAATGTAAGAATAAGATTGTTAAAATTTTCGACTCATCCGTTCGAAGAGGCGATGCAATACGCCGCCAGGACTTTGAAATATCTCGGAGCGCAACTACAGTTCGATTTTTTGGCTAAATGGAACGAAAATGTACCTTTATATCATCACAGGCTAGAGTTTAACAGCGTTTAACGATGGATCAGTCGTACAGAATGGAAAAATAAAATTGTTAAAATTTTCGACTTATCGGTTCTAAGAGCCGAAGCAATGCGCCGCTGAGACATTGAAATATTTCGGGGTGCAACTAAAGTTCGATTTTTTGGCTAAATGGAGCGAAAATGCACCTTTATATCATCACAGGCGTTAGTTTAGTAGCGTTTAACGATGGATCAGTCGTACAGAATGTAAAAATAAGACTGTTAAATTTTTACACTAATCGGTTCTAAGAGCCGAAGCAATATGACGCCTGGACTGAAATATTTCGGAGCGCAACTAAAGTTCGATTTTTTGGCTAAATGGAGCGATAATGTACCTTTATATCATCACAGGCGTTATTTTAATAGCGTTTAACGATGGATCAGTAGTACAGAATGTAAAAATAAGACTGTTAAAATTTTAGACTAATCAGTTCTAAGAGGCGAAGCAATACGACGCCTGGACTTTGAAATACTTCGGAGCGCAACTAAAGTTCGATAATTTGGCTAAATGGAGCGAAAATGCACCTTTATATCATCACAGGTGTTAGTTTAATAGCGTTTAACGATGGATCAGTCGTACAGAATGTAAAAATAAGAGTGTTAAAATTTTCGACTAATCGGTTCGCAGAGGCGAAGCAATACGCCGCCAGGAATGAAATATTTCGGAGCGCAACTAAAGTTCGATTTTTTGGTTAAATGGAGCGAAAATTCACCTTTATATCATCACAGGCGTTAGTTTAATAGCGTTTTTCGATGGATCACTCGTACAGAATGTAAGAATAAGATTGTTAAAATTTTCGACTCATCCGTTCGAAGAGGCGATGCAATACGCCGCCAGGACTTTGAAATATCTCGGAGCGCAACTACAGTTCGATTTTTTGGCTAAATCGAACGAAAATGTACCTTTATATCATCACAGGCTTTAGTTTAATAGCGTTTAACGATGGATCAGTCGTACAGAATGGAAAAATAAAATTGTTAAAATTTTCGACTTATCGGTTCTAAGAGCCGAAGCAATACGCCGTTGAGACATTGAAATATTTCGGGGTGCAACTAAAGTTCGATTTTTTGGCTAAATGGAGCGAAAATGCACCTTTATATCATCACAGGCGTTAGTTTAATAGCGTTTAACGATGGATCAGTAGTAGAGAATGTAAAAATAAGATTGTTAAAATTTTCGACTAATCGGTTCTAAGAGGTGAAGCAATACGCCGCCAGAACTTTGAAATATTTCGGAGCGCAACTAAGGCTCGATTTTTTGGCTAAATGGAGCGATAATGTACATTTATATCATCACCGGCGTTAGTTTAATAGCGTTTAACGATGGATCAGTGGTACAGAATGCAAAAATAAGGTTGTTAAAATTTTCGACTAATCGGTTCGAAGAGGCGAAGCAATACGCCGCTGGGACATTGAAATATTTCGGAGCGCAACTAAAGTTCGATATTTTGGCTAAATGGAGCGACAATGTACCTTTATATCATCACAGGCGTTAGTTTAATAGCGTTTCACGATGGAGCAGTAGTACCGAATGTAAAAATAAGACTGTTAAAATTTTCGACTAATCGGTTCTAAGAGGCGAAGCAATACGCCGCCATAACTTTGAAATATCTCAGAGCGCAACTACAGTTCGATTTTTTGGCTAAATGGAGCGAAAATGTACATTTATATCATCACCGGCGTTAGTTTAATAGCGTTTAACGATGGATCAGTGGTACAGAATGTAAAAATAAGAGTGTCAAATTATCGACTAATCGGTTCTAAGAGGCGAAGCAATACGCCGCCATAGCTTTGAAATATCTCGGAGCGCAACTACAGTTCGATTTTTTGGCTAAATGGAACGAAAATGTACCTTTATATCATCACAGGCTTTAGTTTAATAGCGTTTAACGATGGATCAGTCGTACAGAATGGAAAAATAAAATTGTTAAAATTTTCGACTTATCGGTTCTAAGAGCCGAAGCAATACGCCGCTGGGACTTTGAAATATTTCGGAGCGCAACTAAAGTTCGATTTTTTGGTTAAATGGAGCGATAATGTACCTTTATATCATCACAGGCGTTAGTTTAATAGCGTTTAACGATGGATCAGTCGTACAGAATGTAAAAATAAGACTGTTAAAATTTTCGACTAATCGGTTCTAAGAGGCGAAGCAATACGCCGCCAGGACTTTGAAATATTTCGGAGCGCAACTAAAGTTCGATTTTTTGGCTAAATGGAGCGAAAATTCACCTTTATATCATCACAGGCGTTAGTTTAATAGCGTTTAACGATGGATCAGTCGTACAGAATGTAAAAATAAGATTGTTAAAATTTTCGACTAATCGGTTCTAAGAGGCGAAGCAATACGCCGCCAGAACTTTGAAATATTTCGGAGCGCAACTAAAGTTCGATTTTTTGGCTAAATGGAGCGAAAATGTACCTTTATATCATCACAGGCGTTAGTTTAATAGCGTTTAACGATGGATCAGTCGTACAGAATGTAAAAATAAGAGTGTTAAAATTTTCGACTAATCGGTTCTAAGAGGCGAAGCAATACGCCGCTGGGACTTTGAAATATTTCGGAGCGCAACTAAAGTTCGATTTTTTGGCTAAATGGAGCGAAAATGTACCTTTATATCATCACAGGCGTTAGTTTAATAGCGTTTAACGATGGATCAGTCGTACAGAATGTAAAAATAAGAGTGTCAAATTATGGACTAATCGGTTCGAAGAGGCGAAGCAATACGCCGCCAGGACTGAAATATTTCGGAGCGCAACTAAAGTTCGATTTTTTGGCTAAATGGAGCGAAAATGTACCTTTATATCATCACAGGCGTTAGTTTAATAGCGTTTAACGATGGATCAGTAGTACAGAATGTAAAAATAAGATTGTTAAAATTTTCGACTAATCGGTTCTAAGAGGCGAAGCAATACGCCGCCAGAACTTTGAAATATTTCGGAGCGCAACTAAGGGTCGATTTTTTGGCTAAATGGAGCGATAATGTACATTTATATCATCACCGGCGTTAGTTTAATAGCGTTTAACGATGGATCAGTGGTACAGAATGTAAAAATAAGAGTGTCAAATTATCGACTAATCGGTTCGAAGAGGCGAAGCAATACGCCGCTGGGACATTGAAATATTTCGGAGCGCAACTAAAGTTCGATTTTTTGGCTAAATGGAACGAAAATGTACCTTTATATCATCACAGGCGTTAGTTTAATAGCGTTTAACGATGGATCAGTCGTACAGAATGTAAAAATAAGACTGTTAAAATTTTCGACTAATCGGTTCTAAGAGGCGAAGCAATACGCCGCTGGGACTTTGAAATATTTCGGAGCGCAACTAAGGCTCGATTTTTTGGCTAAATGGAGCGATAATGTGCCTTTATATCATCACCGGCGTTAGTTTAATAGCGTTTAACGATGGATCAGTCGTACAGAATGTAAAAATAAGACTGTTAAAATTTTCGACTAATCGGTTCTAAGATACGAAGCAATACGCCGCCATAACTTTGAAATATTTCGGAGCGCAACTAAAGTTCGATTTTTTGGCTAAATGGAGCGAAAATGTACCTTTATATCATCACAGGCGTTAGTTTAATAGCGTTTAACGATGGATCAGTGGTACAGAATGTAAAAATAAGAGTGTTAAAATTTTCGACTAATCGGTTCGAAGAGGCGAAGCAATACGCCGCCAGGACTGAAATATTTCGGAGCGCAACTAAAGTTCGATTTTTTGGCTAAATGGAGCGAAAATGTACCTTTATATCATCACAGGCGTTAGTTTAATAGCGTTTAACGATGGATCAGTAGTACAGAATGTAAAAATAAGACTGTTAAAATTTTCGACTAATCGGTTCTAAGAGGCGAAGCAATACGCCGCCATAACTTTGAAATATTTCGGAGCGCAACTAAGTCTCGATTTTTTGGCTAAATGGAGCGAAAATGTACATTTATATCATCACCGGCGTTAGTTTAATAGCGTTTAACGATGGATCAGTGGTACAGAATGTAAAAGTAAGACTGTTAAAATTTTCGACTAATCGGTTCGAAGAGGCGGAGCAATACGCCGCCAGGACTGAAATATTTCGGGGTGCAGCTAAAGTTCGATTTTTTGGCTAAATGGAGCGAAAATGTATATTTATATGATCACAGACGTTAGTTTAATAGCGTTTTTCGATGGTCTTCGGCCACGACCAGGAACCGGAGCTCCTGCTCAACGGGTGATCGCACCATGTGTTCACCTGTTTCAGCAGGGCTTGCTCTTCGGCCACGATCAGGAACCGGAGCTCCTGCTCAACGGGTGATCGCGCCATGTCTTCACCAGCCTGCAAAGCGAGGTCAGGAGCTTTCTCTTCGGCCACGACCAGGAACCGGAGCTTCTGCTCAACGGGTGATCGCACCATGTGTTCACCTGTTTAACAGGGCTTGCTCTTCAGCACAGCCAGGTCCCGGGGCGAATCCTTTCCCCGGTTGGCTGTGCCACGTCTTCGTAAGCTGCAATCCTCGATGACTTGTCCCATACATACTTTACACATTCACACACACGCTCTCTTTTTCATAGCAGGCACAGCGCATCGAATGCCCCAAAATGCAACAATAAATAGTGAGAAATGGATAGTAAATAATAAATCAATAGGCCCATGGGGCCCATGGATAGAAAAACCCATAAGTGAACCATGAATAACCGATGACAAATGAATGCAAAAATAAAATAAACATAATAAAGCATAATTCAATATGATTAAACAGATCACAACATACAGCAGAGAATCAACATATATATGCATCTAATGCAACGGTGTAATTAAAGAAAAAGTTAAAATAGAACAAGCAATGAGTTAAAATAGAACAAATAATGAAAAAGTTAAAATAAAAAAGGAACAGTAGTAAACATTAATAAGTAAGCAATAAATAAATAAATAAATAAATAAATAAATAAATAAATAAATAAATAAATAAATAAATAAATAACTGTAAATAACTAACTATCCATGAGAACATGAGAACATGAGAACATGTGAACGAAACATAGGATACATAGTAAGAGAGTAAGCAAGCGAGCACATGTGAACTTGGCATAAGCAAGGCAGGCGTATAACGTATAACCAACAAAACCTAACAAAAACCTCAAAACCTCAAACGTCAAACATACAGCCAAGCAACCAAGCAGCAGGAAATGAATAGTGGAAAGCAAAGAGTATTTAACATCAAGCACCAGCACATAATATAATCATGTAGTTTAAATAAATTTAAGATGAACTAGAAATTGTAATGAAAATGACTGTAAACCAAGGATGTAAAGAATGTAAGTAAAGAAAAGAAAAAAGATGGTAGACAACAGATAGCAGATACCAGTCATTAGAGAAGAAGTAAACATAGAACGTTGAAAATTATTGTCAGAAGTAAAGGGCAAAGTATAAAATATACCCAGGAACAGCGGATTCTGTTTCAAAGTAGACACACGCATCACCACAAATGACGAACCAGGATCACCATAAAGAAAGAAATGGTACGCCAAATATGTAGCATAATGAATAAATGTATGTAATGCATAAAAGCATATGTGTCATGGAACTCGTCATAACCATCTATTAAACTATCAAACTATCAGGGTGACTGAAGAAGAATTACAAATAATAAAACTGAGCTGAGAGCTTATATGACGTGCTCGAGCCAGCGAGGCTGAGAATCCCTCCTGCGAGGCCAAGATATCCAGGATAATCAAGGTAATGTAAATTCAAGTCTATTAAGATTATGATCATAATTATTTAAACTACTAGACTGTGCCACGTGTAACCAACAACCCTGCAATAAACAGATGTACTTAGAGGGCGTGCAGCACAAAATTGAGCAGACCAATCAGAGGTGCCAACGCCAAACATTGTATACAATACATAATTCCTATTACATCAATTAATGAGAAAGGTACTATATCTTCAAAGAAGTGAAGATCGGCTGGGAATAAGAGCAGGAGAAAATAGATGGTGAGCCTAATGAACCAGTAATAATTGAAATTATAATTATTATTTGAAGCTGCTGAAACCGCCCAAATTTGCTTGCAGGAACATTCACCAGAAACACGACCTCACACTAGCTTAACGAGCAAATATGGTGAAGAAACAAACAAAACAAAACAAAATGATCAGATGGAGGCAATGAACAATGAACAATAAGATAGGGGACTTATAGCAGTCATCAGGCCAAGTAATAATAAAAGATAATAAAATAAAATAAAATAAAATAAAATAAAATAAAATAAAATAAAATAAAGTAACGACAGGTGTGACACAAAATAATCAAGTAAGAGTATACAGCAATATAAGAACAGAAAAATAGAGAGGAGAATGAAGGAAGAACAAGGATAAAAGAAGAAAACAAGAAAGGAAAGAAAAGAAATATCAGTAACAAATGACAGTGAAATCAAGGTAGGTATAAATGAAATAAAATCATTGAAATGTATAAATACTGAAATCATAAACAGAACCGTATGCCCTCGCAACCACTATCATTCCTGAAAGGAACAGAAGAACAAACAGAGCATTATAGCAGCCCAGGGGAAAATTAGTCAGAAACGACTCAGATCAAATCAAATCAATGTAAAACTTTGTATAACTTAAACAATCAAATCAAATGAATGAATGAATAGTAAACAAAATGAATGAATGAATACCGAATGCGAGTGAAACAGTTAAAGATATTAAAATAAAATGAGAAAATAGAGAAATGTAGAAAATGTAGAAAATGTAGAAAATGTAGAGTGTGTAGCGCGTATCAGCATGACCCACATAATGTATTAATGAAGAAGTAGATGAATAAATGAATAAATAAATGAATACAACAATGAGTTATATTCCAACCGGTATAACCATAGAGATTATTATCTCAGCTACTGTAACTTTATCTTTGTAAATTATAGATTATATATTGTAAATCACAAATAGATCAGATTCATAAATCATAAATCGCAAGATGTAACTGATAATATCCATGCAAATGCAAGTAGTAGATAAAATTGACAACCGAATGGTGTATAAGGGTAAGTAAATAAAATGACAAATAATCTACTCAAGCATAAGCTGCATGGTTCGGTCAACACCATATTACTACATAATATAAATACAAGAATAAATAAATAATAAATAAATAAATAGAGTATTTTAAAATAATATTAAATATTTAAATGGTGGGATTACAATAGAAGCCACGCGCCATTAAGCATTTGAATAGACTAAATCACCTATCCTTACAGGAAAATTAACCGTACATAAGTCCAAGTGAATAATGAATGATAAGCGAACGAATGAGTGAGTGAGCAATAGAGCGATTAAAACATCATAACAAGCAAGATCACATCCATTAACAAGGGAGGAATAGGATGTGAGCCCAGCATAATGCACGACATACATAAATAAATAATATGACAGCGCGGCCAAGAAAATCGCTGAACTTAAACATTATACTGCCATTTCGTTAAGAAAGAATTGAATTTGCCTCAAATTCTTCCCTGCACATCCCTGCATGAGAAGTCCTCGAAACCTCAAAAGGCTTGACAAGGATGCACAAGGTCGGAGAGGAATGAAGATTAACAAATAAATGCGTCAAATAAATGAAATAAATGAAATAAATGAAATAAATGAAATAAATGAAATAAATGAAATAAATGAAATAAATGAAATAAATGAAATAAATGAAATAAATGAAATAAATGAAATAAATGAAATAAATGAAATAAATGAAATAAATGAAATGAATGAAATAAATGAAATAAATGAAATAAATGAAAAAAATGAAATAAATGAAATAAACGAAATAAATGAAATAAATGAAATAAATGAAATAAATGAAATAAATGAAATAAATGAAATAAATGAAATAAATGAAATAAATGAAATAAATGAAATAAATGAAATAAATGAAATAAATGAAATAAATGAAATAAATGAAATAAATGAAATAAATGAAATAAATGAAATAAATGAAATAAATGAAATAAATGAAATATTATTATTATTATTATTATTAGTAAGGTTGAGGCTAGCCGGGCACTCAGTCCTTGGGGACCATTGTACCCGGGCCGCTAGGCAGCCTCTTTACTGGCTGTGCCTTGGCAGCTGGGCTTCTGTAGCGAAGTTTAGAAGCGCCGGCACCAGGCCAGCCGAGATGCTTAATGATGAGGGTTCCAGGGTCCCCAGGATTGCTCCTCTTCGGGCCCTTAGTTCCCTGCATCTTAGAAGTACGTGGAGAGGGGTTTCGTCCTCTTCCTCACACCTCGGACATATTGTCACCTCTGTGAGTCTCATGCGCGCGAGGTGTTTCCTCGTGTACCAGTGTCCTGTCACTAGGCCCACGAGCATGCGCAGTTGCGCCCTGTCCAGTTGACTTAGGGTGTCGCCCAGCTTCTTTGACGGCCCCTCAAATAGGGCCCTCGTGTGTCTCATGCCATTTGCGTTGTGCCAGAGCCTGGTGAATTCCTGGTTTAACCAGTCCTTAGCCAGGCCCCTCAACGCATAGGTTGAGACACCAATGGGGTACTCATGGCATGGCTGGGTGCTTATCGCCCCCCGTCGTGCCAGTTCGTTAGCCCTCTCGTTTCCTGGGATTCCAGAGTGACCTGGTACCCATAGCAGCTTAACTCTGTTGTTTAGAGATAGCTGTCCCAGAGTCAGTGCACAGTCCCTGACTAGCTTCGACCCTATTTCCACTTTGTGGAGGGCTTTCAGCGCGGCCAAGCTGTCACTGCAGATATATATGTGTTTGCCTGAGTGGGCCCTTTCCAAATTATATTTGGCGCAGGCCCATATGGCAAACACTTCCGCTTGGAAGGCCGTGACGTGGTGGCCCAACTTGTGGGTCATTTCGACCCTCGGGCTCTCCCCCGCAATCCCAGCTCCGGTGCCGATACCGGTCTTAGAGCCGTCTGTGAACCAGACCAACCCCCCCGGAGTCAGAATGTCGTTTGGGTCCTTCAGCCATTTCTCCCTGTCTGGGAGGATTAGATCATATTCTCGTCTGAAGAGGTATTCCGTCTTGCAGCGGTCTCCACCGTGGGTCAGAATTATCTCTGATCCCGAATCCTTGAGGATATCGGTGTGACCGCCGCCCATCGGGGACCATTCTTCAGCTTGGTAGAGGCGGATGGCCGCTCTCCAAGCCGTTGCCATCACTGTTAGGTGGGGTGGCTTGATATCGAGCAGCGCACCCATTGCCAAGGTGGGCGTGGTGGGGAGTGCACCTGTTATCCCCAGCAGCGCTATTCTGTATATTCTTTCTATAGCCCTTTTGTGTGCTCCCCTGTTCATGGAGGTCCACCACACAATCGAGGCGTATGTTATGATAGGTTCAAGGATGGCCTAGTATATCCACCTGACCACCCTTGGTTTGAGTCCCCACGTAGGGCCAAACATTCTGCGGCAGGCCCAGTAGGTGCTGATAGCTTTCTGGGTCTGCCTGTTCACATGGTTCTTCCAGTTGAGTTTTTTGTCTAGTATTACACCTAGATATTTGACCTCATCTGTGAGTTGTAGTTGCGTCCCAAAAAGGTGAGGAGCCTTAAAATAAAAGCGTCTTCTCCTTGTAAATAGGACCAGCTCTGTTTTACTCGGGTTAACCGAGAGCGAATGTGATTGACACCAGGATTCTACGAGTATGATAGCCTTCTGTAATCTCCTCGCTAGATCCAACGGGTGTCTGCCTCTGACCGTGATAGAAAGGTCGTCGGCGTAGCCCTGAACCTCAAAGCCTTCCGTGGCAAGTGTACGTATGAGTTCGTCAACCACGAGGGTCCACAGCAGGGGGGACAGGACTCCTCCCTGCGGGCAGCCCCTCGCGACGTCGGCCCTCACCGTCTCCTCTCCCAGGCTTGTTATGGCTGTTCTGTTCGTCAGCATGTTGTGGATCCATCTTACGACGGAGTCCTTGATATTATACCTCTTCGCGGCTTCCTTAATGGCATCATGGGGTGTGTTATCAAACGCCCCTTCGATGTCGAGGAAGATGCAGAGGGCAGATTCACCGTTCGACAGTGCGCCTTCAATAAAACCTACTAGTTTATGGAGTGCCGTCTCGGTGGATTTGCCGTTTTGATAGGCGTGTTGAGAGGGGTGTAGCGGTTTGTTGGCCAAAACCTCGTCTCTGATGTACCTATCAACCAGCCTCTCCAGCGTTTTGAGCATGAAAGAGGTGAGGCTGATGGGTCTGTATGACTTAGCAAGGTCGTAATTGTCCCTCCCTGGTTTGGGGATGAACACTACCTTGGAGTGTCTCCAGGCTTTAGGTACATATCCCTTTGCTAGGCAGGATTTGAAGATCTGGCCCAGGCGCCTGTACAGGTCCTCACCGCCCTCCTGAAGGAGTGCCGGGAAGATCCCGTCAGTGCCCGGGCTCTTGAATCTTTTGAAGGAGCCGATGGCCCACTTCACCCTGTCTGTGTTTATCACCTTCTCCGCTGTTTCCCAGTCCGCTGGAGCGGGGTCGGTGCGCGCCGTATCGCTACGACGTCGCTCCCGGCCCTCCGCTATTGAGCCTGGGAAATGTGTCTGGATGAGGTGTTCTAATGTTTCCTTGTGGTTGTTCGTCAGACTTCCATCTGGGAGTCTAAGACGATCCAACCCCGGTGAGGGGCCTGTTGAGAAGACCTTCCTTAACCTGGCAACTACTGGTAGAGCTTCGGTTTCTTTGCAGAAGGTCTTCCAGGCTGACCTCTTGCTGGTTCTTATTAGCTTTTTGTAAGCTTGCTGGGCCCTTTTATAGCTGTCCCAGGTTGGCTTCGTATTTGCCTTCATGGCTTTGTTCAGTAGCATGCGGGTGTCCTTTCTGGCTCGGTCCAGTTTCTTGTTCCACCAGGGGACCCTTTTGCTACTGCTTCCGATATTGACAGGGCAGGCATCCTCGTAGGCTTGAGTAACGGCTGAGCTTAAGTGCTTCACCGCTTGCTCAATTTCGCCCACGGTCCTGGGACGCTGACAGTGCCCCTTAAGCCTCCCTTCCAGGCCCTCTCTGTAGAGTGCCCAGTTGGTGGCCTTTGGGTTCCTGTATGCTTCTCCAGTACCGCCTTCCCTGTCACCCGTTAAGTTGAAAGTGATTAGGCGGTGGTCCGAGAGAGTGCTTTCATCTCGAACTTGCCAGTGTTTGACAACCTGTGCCACCTTTATGGAGCCCAGGGTCAGGTCGATTACCTCCTGTCTACGGGAGGTGACGAAAGTGGGGGCGGAGCCTTTGTTAAGGATCTCCAAACCCGTGGTGGCGAGGTACTCTAGCAGTGCTGTGCCTCTGCCATTGGTGTTGGTGCTGCCCCATACGGTGTGGTGCGAGTTAGCATCGCATCCGATCACCAGGTGCAGACCCTTGTTTGCACAGTGGTCTATCAGGGCTCTGAGTTCCCTCGTAGGTGGTGGGTCCTCTGAGTCGTACGGGAGGTACGCCGAGCAGATCACTAGCTCATACGTATTCCCGCCAAGGTTAAGTTTGACCTTAACCGCTGAAAGATCGGCTGTGCAGAATTCATTTAGTTTCAGGGCCGTTATCTCCTTCTTGACGAAGATGCAGGCCCTGGGCCTTGTAGATGTGGCATCGTAGTAGAGTGAGCCGCATCTCATATCGAGCCCTCCTACGCGTTCCTTGGAAATCCAAGGTTCTTGTATGAGGGCTATATCTGTCTGCCTTGTCGCAAGGCGGTGATGGAGGATATCCGTTGCCGCCTTGCAATGTTGCAGATTAATCTGCGAGAACCTGGTACCGTCTGACACCCTGTTGGTGTCAGCACTGGTCCGGTCTCGCTTAGTGTTCGCGGCTGTCTTGTGTTCCCCAGAGGGGCCCATAAGACTTACCTTTGAGGGGGGCCCCTTCCGGAGCCTCTCCCTCTCTTATCTCTAGTACTGGTCTTCAGGGAGTGAGGAAGGGTGCGTTGGACGCCCCTTTGCACTCCCATCAGACCAGTCCTTTTGGTGGCTTCTGCCAGGGTTGGCCTTCCCCTCACCGTCCCCGTCCTGGGTATATATCTGCCCGGCGGGGCGGTTGGGCCGATTTGACTCGTCCTCTGCGAGGGTCCGGCTATTTTTTCCGCATTATCCATCTCGAGTGGTGGATCGGTTGCGGTGGGGGTAGGAGGGGCACCCTGGGGTGTCTCCTGTGACTCCACAGGTTCCCCTTCCTCTCCTCCCATCTCCTGGTCTGATCTGCCCTCGGTGACCGGGGCTGTTGCCGCCGGCTCCGTTCCGGGGCCTGCATTCAATTGTTTCGGGTCCTCCGTGGTCCCCGCAGGTCCTTCTCTGAAAAGTGCCCTGCGCATTCCTACGTGGACCTCGAAACCCTGCCTTTTTATTAGGCTATGTGAGGCCGGGTCGATTCCCAGGACCAGGGTGACCGAGTTCGGCCCCTCTCTCCTGCTCCAGACCCTCCAGAGCCCGGTGCGGAGGCCTGGGTTTTGACCCTCAATGAGCCTCATTATAGCCTCCGTTTTTGTCGGAGGGCCGGGGATGACTGTCAGCATCCTTCTCAATTTTGGTAGCCGCTGACTGTCAATGACCTGGAGGTTTGCTCCCTCCCAGGGCTTGACTGCGGCGATGGTGGACTTTAGCCACTCCGTTGAGCCTGCATCCGCGCAGGTGACCAGCAGGATGCCCCCGCCGAACCGGCATTCATCGAAACGCGGCATGGTATTCCCTTTGGGGGTTCCACACAGCGCCTCTACAATCGCCCGCTCGACGTTGGAGCCCTGCTCTTCCGTGAGTGTCGCCTCTGGGTAGTTGGCCGGCACTATGGCCAGCCTCCTTTCCGTCGTCAACGCCTCCTTGTAGCTGACCGGCGACGGGAATACCTTCTGTCGCCGCTTCGCTAGAGGTTGGGTGTTCGGGGATATGGACGGCCGGGACCTCTTAAGCCCCTTACCATCCACTCCCCTTTGGCCTACCTTCGACGTTCCCGCAGTAGGTTGCCCGATTACCGAGCCTCCCTTCGCGGTCGCCGTCGTTGGGGCCTTCCCCGCCTCATTTCTTTTGTCCGTGGGGACAGTCCCGCCAGAGTTCCTTTCGAGAGCTATACGCTCTCTTCGGGCCCTCTTCCTGGCTGCCCCACAGCGTTTTATCTTCCTCCATACTTCCGGGTCCAGATAAGGGATTTCTCCCTGCATGTCCCCGGTCGCTTCGGAGGAGAGCTCTTCGTTGAGCGTGAGTGAGTCCAGGGCAGGTAGGGTTATGCCTTCGCCCGCCGCTGGCGCACTCATTTTCTGGTCGCTCGCTAGCGGTGCCGCGGGGGTGGTTCCCAAGATTGAGCCCCTTAACCCTTCCGTTGCACCGTTGTCGGGCGCGTGTTCGTTGGAGTCCGTCTGCGTTACCGTATCGTCTCCGTCTGTTTGTTTCTGTATATTTTTGTTTTTTTTGTTTAAGTCTTTATTATTGTTGTCCATTTAAGTCCCACGAGTAGTCGGGAAATAAAGGTCCACCCCTGCAGAGCCCGCTTACAGGGGTAAGGCAAGATACAATGGGGGGGCGCCTGGTACCCCAAGGGCATCGTTCGAGACACCATTACCCCGGTGCCATCCAGCTCTCGGCACGATAGCTTACACCTTAGCTTGGGGAGCTGGTCCGCGACGGGGCTTTAGTTCTCCACCGAGGGTTTTTAGGCCCTCAGGGGTCCCTTATGGCACCCGTTGACCAGGGCACTCCGTGGACGCTCCTTTCCCGTGTCCCGGTCGCCCGAGGCGAGCCGTTCTACGGTACACGGGGTCCACTTCACGCACCCGGTCGTCCTCCTATCCGCCACCCGGAGACGCGCTCGGTTGGGGCTCAGCCTGGCTCGACCGGTGGTCGACCTGGTTCCCCGCGCCCCTTTCGGGGGTTGGGGCACTCCGAGTATAAATGAAATAAATGAAATAAATGAAATAAATGAAATAAATGAAATAAATGAAATAAATGAAATAAATGAAATAAATGAAATAAATGAAATAAATGAAATAAATGAAATAAATGAAATAAATGAAATAAATGAAATAAATGAAATAAAAGAAATAAATGAAATAAATGAAATAAATGAAATAAATGAAATAAATGAAATAAATGAAATAAATGAAATAAATGAAATAAATGAAATAAATGAAATAAATGAAATAAATGAAATAAATGAAATAAATGAAATAAATGAAATAAATGAAATAAATGAAATAAATGAAATAAATGAAATAAATGAAATAAATGAAATAAACGAAATAAACGAAATAAATGAAATAAACGAAATAAACGAAATAAATGAAATAAATGAAATAAATGAAATAAATGAAATAAATGAAATAAATGAAATAAATGAAATAAATGAAATAAATGAAATAAATGAAATAAATGAAATAAATGAAATAAATGAAATAAATGAAATAAATGAAATAAATGAAATAAATGAAATAAATGAAATAAATGAAATAAATGAAATAAATGAAATAAATGAAATAAATGAAATAAATGAAATAAATGAAATAAATGAAATAAATGAAATAAATAAAATAAAATATGTAAGACAATACTTATGATTGATCAAACCATAATTATAGGTACATAAATTATGCAAGCCCACCAAAAAGGTTGAATCATCCAATAATTAAATTAAAAATAAAATACAGATAAAATATGAATATGAAGCAATAAGAAAAATAATGGAATAAAGTAACATAAAGTAGAATAAAATAAAATAGAATAAACCATAAAAATCAAATGTCAAATCCAGGGATGAGATGACGAATGACAAATTATTTACAGAAACATAACCTTAAAGTGACAGAGCCACCAAGTATCCAACCAGTATCAAACCAGCATGCAAGGACTTGTTAACAGTAGCAAGTTAGCAGTTAAGAGAGCTGAATTGCGGCTGAAAATGAAAAAGAGAAGAAAAGCAGGGAAACAGGGTAAGATAAGATAAGATAAGATAATATAATAACATACTATAAAATGGCAAGAATAAGCCCATCCTGATGACACGAATATTAATTAACAGGAACAGCCCACCGTCACATCATCAGGAAGAACCTTCAATTACCAGAGAAACGTCGTGTATGAGTTGAATTGAAGAGTATTAAGGAAGAATGAGAATAATATGAAAATGTCCAAGGAATATCTGGAACATAAAGGCAACAATTCAAGAATCGAGAAATCAGAAAGCGATAATGAAATAAATAAAATAGCGGTAAACAGTGATGGCGTGGCACAGATAAAGTATAAAATATTATCCAAATGAAGAAAGTCAAAAATCAATACATTAAACATATTAATACCGTCCATGACACTCCGTACCATCATGAAGATCAAAATAAGCTAAATCATATCAATTACTTCAACTCAACTCAATTCAGAATGAAGAACAAATGAGAGAATGGAAGAATGAGCAACAGAACAATAAAGTAGTTGATTAAAGATATTAAAGAAAAATGAGGTAGGTAATGAAACATAAATTATAAATTAGAGCCCGTAACCAGTAGCATAACGTAAAATAGTGTAATACAAACAGTGTAATGCAATGAAATGTAAAGCAGTGCAGTGCAATGTAATGTAACGCAATGTAGTATATTGTAACTGTTTTCTTTGCTTTTTCTACTTCGCGGATTGGTTATTGGGTGGCGGAGAATTTGGAGGTTGTCTGAGAAGAAACGGAGATGATTAGCTGGTAAAATCTACTTATATATTCTGATTATCAAGGATACACTCAGATAATACGTAAGTTGTTATAACGCCGATATTCTTTTAGTTTACAAAACGTAGTACGCCACTCCTGGCTCGTGATCTACTTCTCCTAGACGCGATGATTTTAACTTTACAAAAACGCGGTACGCCACTCCTGGCTCTGGTATCTATTTCCCATAGATGCGATGATTTTAACTTTACAAAAACGCGGTACGCCACTCCTGGCTCGCTATCTATTTCCCATAGATGCGATGATTTTAACTTTACAAAACCGCGGTACGCCACTCCTGGCTCGCTATCTATTTCCCATAGATGCGATGATTTTAACTTTACAAAAACGCGGTACGCCACTCCTGGCTCGCTATCTATTTCCCATAGATGCGATGATTTTAACTTTACAAAACGCGGTACGCCACTCCTGGCTCGCTATCTATTTCCCATAGATGCGATGATTTTAACTTTACAAAAACGCGGTACGCCACTCCTGGCTCGCTATCTATTTCCCATAGATGCGATGATTTTAACTTTACAAAACCGCGGTACGCCACTCCTGGCTCGCTATCTATTTCCCATAGATGCGATGATTTTAACTTTACAAAACCGCGGTACGCCACTCCTGGCTCGCTATCTATTTCCCATCGATGCGATGATTTTAACTTTACAAAACGCGGTACGCCACTCCTGGCTCGCTATCTCTTTTTAATTCTTCCAGCTCCTTTTAGATGTTATCTTTATTGTGCGTTAGAGTCGTTATCAAAACGATAGGAGGTCTGGCCCTGGCGGGATAGAGTCCCATATCGCTGACCCACACTAAGCACCATACGAGCAGTGATGTCCAGGAAACATCCAGAGGCACGTTAGTGGTCTCTTAGAAATTTCCGGTATCAGTAATTCGTGTGGAGCCGTGCTCGTCTCACACACACTTCAAATTTTGAACTATTTGTAAAGTAGGAGTTGAAAGAATCAATTAGATGATTTGTTTCGTTAGGCGAGAAATGCTACAAATTGGATTAACTGGACACTATCCCTTAGAACGACTAGGAGGGTTCGGCAGAGCACAGTTTTGTGATCTTGACGTTAACTCCGTCACTAATGGATAGTAACCGTGACTTTAATGATGTATTACTATATGAAAAGAAACTATTTTGACTTTACAAAACGCGAAGCACGAATCCCATGCGCCACGAACCCAGGAGTCACAAACTGAGTCGCGGCACTGCTTCACGGAATTTATTTCACTGGTGTTGATGTGAACAGAAATAAATGTAACCGAAAACTTAGATGGAGTTAAATTCTATAAATTGACTACTACGACGAAACCTTGGTTATTCGCGAATGTGGGTCCTTGAAGCAGTGCCGCGGCTCAGTTTGTGCACGCGACTCCTCGGTTTGAGGCGCATACACGAAGATAGTAGATCGGCAGTTTGACGATTGTACTAAGTCGGTTTGACTCGTCCTCGTGTATCGTTTCTCGCCCAACGGACCCTCGTCTTACGCGTGTTAACGCTAGTGCGTTCGAACGTAGAGTGTCAGCTCATCGATCCCGCATCGACCTCCTTCGATCGATCCTAGGTAGGGATCGATACCGTGTGGGGATCGATGCGCACGCATCCCAGGCGAGTGGGAATCATCGTCACTTAAGGGGTATACCCCTACTGGCCTGGATAGATCTACTTATGTAACATATACGGTTACAATATGCAATATATTGTGAAGAAAATGAATATAATGCAAGAAAGAATTATAATGTAAAGAATATAAAATGTAATGCAATAAAATAAAATACAATACAGAGAGTGGCTCACTAAAAGATAACCGTAAATTATGAACTAAATACTTCATTCCTTTACAAAACAAACAAGTAAATTATAGTTAATTGTGAAATTGTGAATGACAGATGATGAATGATAAGTGGTCATATTAATGCAAATGCGAAAGGACTGATTATTATATGACATTAAAAATAGAGAGTAAGTAAATAGCAAATAAATCAAATGAATCAAGTGTAATCTGCGTAGTTCAATTAACCCTATGCTACTGCCTAGTGTAGAAATAGATAATAATAACAGAAGTAAAGTATTTAACTAACATTTAAATAATAAACTAGACAACCACGTGCCATCAACGCATTTGAATGGTCAAGACCACCCACGCTGCAGCAGATAGATACACAGTAAGTAGCAAATAATACATGATTAGAGCCATGTCAAAATACAACTGGCAAAGGAGTAGTAACGACTGTTCCAGCAAGAGTAGGAAATCAATTAGGGAGTAATAACCATTATTAGGGCAAACAACCAAGTACCAGAGTTAAATCGGTTACACAGGACCGCGTTGGATTATGTCACATTAAGTAATAACTAGATAAGTAAATAAATAGGTGATTAATTTAATTAGTATTCAAGTATGATTGCCAGGAGAAAAGCGGGCAATACATTAGAGTGTGCTGAGCAAACGATGGTTTCAACGGAGTACAAACATGACCATAGCTGCACTCATCTAATTCAGCCACCAAATGTGAAAGATGAGTAGTGGGAAACACATCACATATACACACCGAATCACACGAAACCGAATTAAGTGCATGCAAAAATATAAAATAATATATATGAATTAATATGACCAGACGCAGCATAATAGCTATGTCCCAGGCCTACTCATACCAGAAATTACCACAGTTAAACCCCTCAAGGGTATGGTTAATCATCATTATTATAAACTAGACTGACCTATTATAATAAAGATTGGTAGTTCAATTAATTTAGATTAAAGGCAATTATATTTATTAATAAACAAGCATCTGACAGCTGCCAAAGCAGAGATAACACGCATTCATAACCAATGATTCCATTGAAGATAGAAGACCAGACCAAGCTTAGGGAATATCATTCATAGAGTATATAAATCCAATGATCATTTTAATTATTAATCTTGCAACAATGAATAAACAACGAATGCCGGAAGAATCAATTTCTTTCAAATGAATAATACCCAAATGTGTTTCCATATCAGGGTAACAAAAGCATTTACCGATATGACATCTAGCGTATATATTGCGCATCGCATTCAACGACCGAGGAAACCATTCAGAATTCATAAGTTATCCAATGTAGATGGTTTGCCACGCAATACCACCGAACCAGCATTTACCATTGGACAGTAAATCGCATATTCCAAAATCAGCATATTAATATGCTGCATATTAATAATAAATATCCATTCAGCACTCGCACATTCATAATCAAGCACTTGTCCTACGCTAAAGCAGGGACAGGACGACCATAATTAATGAACGAATCAATGAGAATACAGAAGTCAAATTCTACTGCGCCTCCCATCACTCCCCCCCCCCCCCCCGTCGTTTGTCCCCTGAGCGTCCTACTTTCGCAATCACGTTTCCCTTTATCAACACATAAAGGAAACCATCCTTGTAAGTACAGTGCAATATATCATGATGCACGTGTAATCCTGTTAGGGTCAATCTCCACGTCCGGGGTCCCTCCACAGGTACCCGAATTGTTCGTAAACTCCTCATGGACATTTCAATCCCGTGGCACGTGTAACCAAAAGAATGGAGACATGTGCGCACCAACACACAAGTTCTTAATCGCTGACAAGGCTGGGCCAGTCATGCAGCCCAGAAAGAAAGAAATAGAATCTCGAAAACCCCTTGCCACGAGGCAGCGTCGCCAATCCAAGGGCAAACGGCCCGGTCCAACAAAGCGGAGAACATCTTATCAATAGGGATGAGTGAAACACGACCCGACCAACACAGCCAACGGCCGAAGCCCGTGAGGTCATCAAGTCAAGCACCGGGGTGACCATAAACCCAGGGACACTAGATACTGAATAATAAAACACCACACGTCAAGCAACTAAAGTTGCCAACCTATCGGTAATAGGTTAATTAGTAATGCAGCTGAAAGACAAGCGTCTGACCGAGACTCTAACAACAAGATAAGGATATGGTCGAAAAACACCAAGGAAGAAGTAAAGAATTTAAATTAAAGTAGCATAAAAGTTTCTATCTTCAATACAAGACTGCATCAGCGCAACACTAGCGCGTACAATGATCGCGCAAATTATCACATGTCCTCACGTTGTTACGAACCATACTACGTCGGAATAACAGGATAGGAAATAGAGGGTGGCGCGAAACAACTCATCCCAGCCAATCAAAATGCATGAGATCATTAAACCAGACCAAATCAATTAGCACTTTGAATTAGTAATGGTATCGTTTAGGATAGGGAAGAAAGATAAGCAAAAGAATACCAAACATGATATGAGAGCTAATATAGCATAGTCTCGCGCAACTGCGTCCACTGATCGTACGAACACACATAAACCGTTTCGTACGCGACCACAACCAACATCACGCCATCATACACAAAAGAGACAATAAATGAATTAATAAAATCCATCTAAAGCAACTGAATCAATTGGGTTGAATCATAAAAACAAAATCAAGATCAAGTCAAGTCAATCAACATAGAATGAGTAGAACAAAGTAGAGTACAGTAAAATGATCAGAGTCATAGCCGGAATCAAAATGCATTAGGCCAACATAAAACCAAATTGCACTAGAACTCAGATCCAAGATCTAAATCGAATCACGACTAAAATTGAGATGTAAACCAAAACCTAGATCAAAATCGAGGTCAGCCACGCTTTCGCCCGAAACCAAAATAAATAGATATGAACCAAAGTCAACATCAGATCAAGACCGAAATCGGGATCAAATCGGGATCAAAATAAGAAACCGAAGTGTAGGTAGAAATCGAGACCAAAATCAAGACTGAAGTCCGGACAAGGATCAGGGATCGAATCAAGATCAAAATTGGGATAGAAAAAAAAATAAAATAGGTAACGCCTAAACACTTTATCATGATCGCACAGAACCAGCAAGCAAGTCATTGACAACTCATAAAACGTGTAAGATAAATATAGCCAGGGGTATAAGCATAATCAACCGGAAAGTACCCAATATTAATACGTAACGTAGTAATTAGGCACAATTACCAGCCCCAGCATCCAAAATTATAATTCAGAATTAACTTTACCATATTTTATAACATTAAGATAATAGTCCTGAGTTTCTAAATCCGAAGCATTGCAATTAAGATTGAGCAAATTGAATAAGCGAAACGAAACAGCCCATTATTGACACATATTTGATATACAACGTCATATAATGAAACAAGTCATACAATAATAACAAAACAGGTAAAAGCAAAAGAAGTGAATTTCTCAATTATGGATTATAAATTATTAAGAGAGTAAGTTGGATAATTATGTTGTCGAATGCCACCAAAGTGCCATTCTTCGATAAACAGCACGACCGTTTACACAATGTCGGCCCACGCACAGCTGCAACGCATTAGTGCGTCAGCTTTCCGAATAGCATAAAACGAGATAGAGTAGGCCAAGAAATTCGAGGGCTAAGATAAAGTTAAATCGAATTTAAATCTCGAGACCAAAATGAAGTTGCAAGATAGATAGAATAAATCAGATAAATAGAATAAATTAAAGACAGAATTAAAGCATAATCGAATCAAAATCAACTTCAAGGCTGGGGTCCAGATAAAACCGCGATCGAGATATGATCAAAACAAACTCAAAATCAGAACTGGAATTACAATTAAAAAATAAGAATGAAGTCGAGACCGAAACCATAATTGAAACCAAAATCAAAACCAAAGACAAAATCAAATCAAAACCAAAATCAGAATCAAAATCAAAAGCGAGGTCGGAATCAAAACGAAGTCGGAATCAAGATCAGGATCGAGATCAGAACCTAAGTCAAATACAAGTCGGGATCAAAATAGAAACCGGGGTCGAGTCTGGGTCAGATCAAAACCGAGACCAGAATCAAAATCAGAATCATGGACACATCAATTACCAATAATAAAGCAGTAGCAGTGGCCATTTGAATATTCCTTCATTATATCATATATCGCCAACAGTCATAACGTTCTTCCCAAATAATAACAGGGTACCCGCCAACCATCAACACAGCCACGGGCCATGCATACGCACAAAACATTATTGCCATAGGTGCAGGTAGGAAAGGAGAGAGGGGATGGATTCACTTCGGTCAACCAGCTCCCGCCCCACCCCATCCGTATGACCTACGGACTTGCGCAGACCGTGTAGAAGAAAGCGCCCAGACCGACCAAAACGCTACATCCTCCAGTCACCGGCCGGCTCAGCCGAAATCCCTCCCCCTACCTCGGCCACGGAGGAACCGCCAACAGCCCGCCAGGAGAGCTCATTCACTAAGTTCATTCGTTTGGTGCACCTAGTTAAACACGCTGAGTCGAACAAATCTAAGCAATTCCCCCGTTAGTCCGAAAGGTAAGCAAGTAACAAGTTAAGCATTCCAATCATCAAATCTTCCAGTCAACATCCCCACCCACCCTCCTAATCATCGAAAGTCCAGTGCTACCTAAAATCAGCAGATTAATCAGTCAAACGACCAGCTATCCGATTCATTCTTACACGTTCCATGTACGACCCAGACTAATTTAGCATTTCAATCGTTAACAGAGAAGACACGAAGTAACTACAGCCGTCTGCAGTAACCGACAGGAGAAGCTCATCCCAAGCAGGCGTGTGTAGGAAGAGGAAGCAGGACAAAATAAAGGGCAGGTTCGTAATTATCAATCCGTCAAGCCGCCAAGGCGCAAGTGTAAGCGGAAGGAAGTGCAGTGGCGCGCATTTCATTTTCGCTGCCGCAAGTTAAATATTAATATTAAATTAGTGAAAAATAGAGGATAACGAATAATGAAAAGTAATGAAGAGTAATAAATAATGAATAATAAGTGAGTAATGAATAAGTGAATAATAAATAAATAAGTAAGTAAGTAACTAAATAAACCGATAATAAATAGATAATAGTGGATAGTGAATAACGAGGAAAGATGTATAAATGGCGTTTAGTGAATGAGTAAAGAATATAATATAGGTAAAAATGCAAAATATATAAAATACAAAAGTGTGTGATCGACAGGTCCGCAGACCAGTCATCAATCCACCAGTGCCACCAGCCCACACCCGTGGCTACAATGGACTCAATGAAGGCCGATCTTCTACCGGCGATCACCGAGCCAAGAGAATCAGGTGCCACCGGGGACACAGCTGCCGGGCCCTCCTGCTCGACTCCTACGACAGACCAGGGTCAGGGAAGGATTTTGGTGAACCCGAATGTAAGTACAACCAAGTCATCCTCCCCTGTACCGGAAACTCAAACCCATTCTCCAGCAAGTGTAGTTGCAAAGGTTACCCTAACCAAAATATAAAAAATGTCGGACAAAGTTAGGTGAAGTACAATTAAATCAATTAAATTGGTAAAATAAAGATTCGCAATCATAACTCGCAATCAAAGTCAGAATCTGCATTATCGCAAAGTCCAACCAGTGTAATCAATAAAAGGAATGGGATCAGCACCGGGCAAAGTCAGTTCAAAAAAAAAAAAAATAAAATTAGTATGATACTCCTATATCAGTTCATTAATTCAAGTAAGTCAAAGCAAAGCCGGATCGGACACCAAGACTAAACCAGGCCGAAGTTTAGGTCAAGTTAAGTCAATGTCAAGTTAAATGAATTAATACTAATCAATCAATCAGGTGTAATACAATTGAAATAGGGATTAAATCTAATTGAAATTAGTGTAATCAAGCAGAAAAGATGGCAGTAGTGGTATGGCTCAGCCAAACTAGCCCAGGTCAACCCATTCCAATTTAAATTAACTCAAAATCAATCTAGATGAACTGAATCTCACAGAAAATTAAATCCCCCAAGATCTAAGGCACATTCGAATGGCAATCAGGCCACCCCAAGAAAAACATATTCAAGGCCAACGTTAGAATCGAATTGTAAAAAGAAACCCCAGGTAGTAGTTCAGATTAACAGCTACGCATTGAAAAAATCAGAATAAGTGGAGTGCTATCACCAGGGTAAGATCCAGCCGTCCTAAGATAGATTAGCCACCAAATACTTAGCATGTCTTGATATCTTGATACCCATAGAACATAGTCACCACAAAACATAACCGAAATACAAATTTATCAAAATGACTAAATAATAGTTGAATTACTTTGTTTAATTACAGTATTTAGACACCGTTATCTCCGAATCAGTGGAGAGGGCGGTGTCAGCTCGCGTGGAGCGAATTCAGAGAGAAACAATGCGACACGCAACCGCAGTCGTCCATCTGAGTCAAGCCTCCATACGTCGACGCGACCCGTTTCGATGGATTCGCCCTGCACCATTGCGGTCAAGGCAAACAAGGCCGACACGATCCCATTATGTGCCACCAGCAGACAGCGCACCGCCACCTCCCTTAATGGGAATAATTTCACAGCCGCCAAATCAAGTAACACCAAACTACCACCATACTCCATACCCCTCAGGCCAACAATCAACCTACCCCGAGCAGCATCACTATCAACCGCTTCATCCATTCATACACAATCTTCAATCGCATTCCTGCTGTCAGCATTCATCGTGCATCCCCGCACCTCCACACCAACACCAATACAGTTATCCGTTTTTACCGACCCACCCGCCCCAATATCCTGCCACGTGTACGCATCCGTCATACCCCCACCAACATCAATAGATATATCATTAATATAAGTTTAGTAATTAATTAAACTAGAAGTAAGTTAGTTGTAAGTTAATTTGTGTGCCAATGTCAATTCATAATCTCTTTAATGTTTAGCGCTTCACCTATCATCACATATTTAAAACCTATATATCTCAGCTTAATGCCTTAAATCTTAAATCCATATGTTATCTGTTAGTCTTAAGATATTAGAATAGTAATACCTTTATAATAAACATAATCACTAGCAATAAGAGAATGTCTTAATGTGAATAAAATATAATCTTATATAAAGCAGAAAGGCGTAGTTTCAATTGAGTGCTGCACACCCATGTCCCACCATAAATTACAGCATACGCGCCGTGAGGGGCGAGGCAAGCGGACAGCAGCCAACAAGACGAGTCATGCAGGTACAGTGTCAAAGCCCATCCCATCACCGATTCCCTCTGTCACCCCAAGAACATACCTCTCTCATTTCTCCCATTACAATGATCCTCTAGGGCAACATAAGAGATTAACAAGGATGCAAGAATGACAAGAGCCATGTGGATTAACACCCTTGCAAGCATTACCTTTCCAAAAATACCGCCAATAATAAAATACGAAATTGCACAGCCCCGCATATGGGGTAGCCGAGTCAACCATGAGATATGTGTCTAGCAGAACAACAAAACATCAAGCAGTATGAGCGTGAGAGTCACCCACCTCAGTTTACGCACATGATCAGTAAAATAACATAGATTAAATATTAATAATGACCAAAATCAAAATCTGGAAATATGAAGAACTAAAATTCGAAATGAATGACCAGGGAAAGAGGAAAAGTGTGAATTCTACACAAATCTGCACTTATTAGTATCAGCAAGCACTGCTCCATGCCATCGTGCAGTTATAACAAATTCCATTAATGCATACCGTACTCGTAGAATAAATAAGAGACTCAAATCATCAAAACCGGAACCCGAGCAGTCGATCAGACCGGATTTCAAGCTATCACATCGAGATTAATCGAATGAGTCGAAGTCGAATTGTAACGCCAGAAACAGCTACCAGAGTGCGCGTCCATGCCACAACCATGAGCGAAAGCACACCTATAAGTGAACCGTCATACATCAGTTTCAGTTTATTGTTACTTAAAGTCCTAGCCCCGTCAGGTAATCAGTCAACTAATTAAACATAATAATTACATAACAAACAGCTAATCTTAAGTACAGGAACGACTTAATAGAGAAAAAACAGGAAACACCATACCATCAAAGAAAGGTTAAGTTAACCAAGTAGTTTACTGGATTTCAGACAGACGTCCAGACACTTTCAGAGCAATCTCAGGACAGACCACAAAAGGTGTAACCAGGAGCATCTCCACCCAAATTACCAACTTACCAACTGAAGGAAGTAATTACAGATGTAAGATGCACAATATTCAACTAGGCGATAATGCATTAATCCCACAAATACATATACATGAAAACATGCAAATACCCATATTTTCTTACTAACACAGAATCAATCGAGTAGAAGCCAAGAAGCTAATTTGATTCGGAGTAAAAGTAGTAATCATAAGGTAAAGTAACAACACACCTAGTCTATGAAGACGATATTACCTACATAAATTACAGCCAACATCCGGATACAATGAGAATATCATCAACACACAGTAGAGAGAACTAGTTGCCGCAGCAACTTTGAATCAAGAAGCAGGAAAGCCATGTAACAAAATACACACACCCAAAGTGAGATGGTTATAAATAGGCCGGGTAGAAAAAAGTCGAAAGAGTTGGCGCGGCGAACACTAACTCGTAAGGGACCCTGCGTTGACAAGAAGGGCAATCACTCAGAGAATCTGCTTTAAGCGACTAAGAGAGAAGGAAAGAGAGAAACGAACGAAGAAGGAATTAGATTCGCCAGCTAATGAGACTGTTCAGAAGGAAGAACATAATGGTATGTATGGTAAGATAGCAACCATTTCCCCCAATCTATATCAGCCAATAATAATAAACCTCTACCACAAAAGCTAATAAAGACATTTTAATGCCCTATATTAGATCAAAAGCTCTGAAGTTGAAATCCAGAGCCACCACAATTCCGACATTCAAAACCATGTAGGCATAGGACAATGATGACGGATAACAGCGAGTACCGTATATAAAGAGGGTGCCGCCTTAAATACATGAAATAAAGTGTACCAGCATCTAAGGGGCAGCTGAAAGTACTCAAGCATTTATGGTCTTAAAAATATAAAAATATAAAAATATAAAATATAAAACCTACCACCACCATCGCACTCGGACCCCCACCCTGTACAGCTCGGCTGACAGGCAGTCCAAGGACAAGGAAGAGGCAATCAACCAGTCAATTAATTTAAGAATTGCAGTATTTGAAGTAACCCGATAAAGCATGTGTATGTTTACTGCAGGTTGAAACAAGGGTGTAAGTGCCTAAGACTCACTAATATTTAACAACAATCATAACGTTACGCTAGTAAAACAAGAGTGTCAGCAGGCCAATGTAAACATTCATAACTAGTATCAGAAACAACGGACATCAGCATAATGTAGGTGGGATTGCTGCATAATCCATAAACCAATTAATTAACCAATTTAGACTTCTAAATCAAGTATTGCGCTTACGCGACCACTACATGAATAGAGTCGCAGAGAATATAAATCATTCCAGCTATTATAATGACGGTAAGTCCATTAAGGAAGTTACAGCAGCCAAGAGTGGTTAAGAGTAACGTGTGAATACATCCTTGGATTTACTTCAAGTAAGTATATTGACGAAAGGAACGTTCATATCCCCAACCATTGGCCAGTGACGAATAATATAACCATAGCTAGCATCAATACAACCACCCCATTGTGTCCCCAATATTTTACACATTCCAACCTCGTTGCAGTAGAAATTGTTCGTACAGCCAGATAAATACTAGTAGAAATAATCCTTTGAACATTAAATATGAAATATTACGGAATACTTGTGCAATCATGCCGCACAGGAGCTGCAAGGAGATATTAAAGATCTACCGAAAGGAAAGAGACCAAGAGAAGGGGAAGCAGCAGAGACAGGAAAGAGAGAAACCGCACAAGAGAATTAGAAATTTTCCCCACACCAGGTAATGCATAGAGTCGATTAATTACTTAAAGAATAGTCACATGGACATAGTATACGTAGTTAATAAATGCAGAATATAAAACAAGAAAAATAACAATAAATAATAAATATGATAGTATAATATGCACGACCCACCACATCACTAAAACTAATATCCCAATTCAATTGACAGAAAGCAACGAACAGCGATGTCCGCCTTCACTATCCTACAGGGAAACCTAAACCACTGTCGCGCAGCGCAAGATGTCCTATGGCAGGCCGTGCACGACTACCATGCCGACATTGTAGTGGTCAGCGAGCCATATTGCCCCCTACCAGATTGGCACACCGACCCAAGCGGAACCCTAAGCATTTGGTATGTGCAACGAACACCACCGTCAGCCGAACTGGGTATGGTACGTAGGATACATACCTCCGACGGATGTATTGGTTTAGAAACCCGCGACTTTGTAATACTGCTACTTTTCCCCCTCCCTAACCATGGCCACATACGAAGGTCAATTAGATGGCTTAACAGCCGGAATCACGTCGTCACGCAAGCCCACGATAATCTCCGGAGATTTCAACGCGCGTTCAGTATAATGGGGTTCGGATCGCACCGCTGCGCGCGGGCATAGGTTGCTTCGTGTCTGCGAAAAGACGGGTCTAATACCTGTAAATAGCAAGGGAGGCCCCTCATTCATCAGAAATCACCAGCAATCGCGAATAGATGCAATAGCATGTAGTCGTTCCTTAAAATCTCGCCTAAAGAACTCATTTGTGTCCAGAAAACACCGGTTCTGATCACAACTATCTAGTACATCGCTTTTCCGCAACAAGCGCCTTCGAATCCTCCTCAATGAATTCCGCCTGGAATACCCAGTATGGCCCTCCCGACCAAGAAGCGTGGATTTTAATAATTAAGAGTAATCTGTCCCTTCCACCGGAAACTGAGCTCTGGATTCGTGAACAACCCATTTTCGTATTTGATGATACTGCTAGTATAGACGCCGCCATAGCAGAACTAGAATCGTGGTATGCAACGGCGCGAATACCAAAATCCAACAATTCCACCAGAAAGCGAAGATACGTGGCCTGGTGGAGCAAGGAAATCTCAAAGCTAAGATTGAACGCCGCGAGATCGCAAGCAAAATGGCGACGTACCGCCACCCGTATGTCAAACAACAGTAGCAATATATTAATCAATCCAGGACACCCTTTACACCAAAACATGGTATCCGATCGTCGCACATTGATCAAAGCAATCCGCCAAGGCAAAGATGCCTCGTGGACCGAGATGATAAACGAAGTAGCTCGCGATCCATGGGGAAAACCTTATAAGAGAGTAATAAACCGACTAAAGGGAAAGATCCCACTAATGCGTTTAAACGAAACTGAGTTCAGATCCGCCGTGTCTCAGTTATTCGTAACTGATCCCCCCGTAACGCCCACAGTCGAGATAGCCCATTCAGCTACCACACCACCACCGACCCCCACAACCCATAGTGCCAGGCCAGCCAGCGAGCCAATCCGTACCCCAACCGCCCAAAGCCGATCACTTAGTTCCCAGCCCGGCCCCAGCTGGTACAACCCAGGCCAGCCCGCCTTTACAGGCTCACCCGCCCCTCATTCAGCAAACCAACCGGAGGCAACCGCTAATTCAAGCCCTAGCCAACAATTCATGAGACCGTTTCCCGACGCAATCCAAGATCCGCGTATACCTTTCCCATTCAGCGCTCGCGATGCAGCCGAAGCCCTTGCCAAGGTATCCCGAGGGAAAGCACCCGGCCGCGACTGAATAACCTGGGAGGACCTTCGCCCCATATTGAAATTGGCCCCTGAATGGATACGCGATTTATTTAACGCATGCTATCGGCTAGGATATTTCCCAAATTCCTGGAAGGTTGGTCGATTGGTCCTCATACCCAAACCCGGGAAGCCCTTTAATTCATATTCAGATCTACGTCCCCTCTGCATGCTGTCAAATCTCGGCAAAGGTTTTGAGTATGCCCTACGCGAACTTCTAGAAGAGGCTGTTAAAAATTCCGGAGATTTATCCCCTCGGCAATTCGGCTTTCGCAAAAAGCGATCAACTATGCAAGCCATGAAAGTAGTAATTACCGAATGGGACCGCGCTCGTAATTTTGGGAATCATTGCCTACTGATAGGTTTAGATGTAAAAAACGCATTTAATACTGTCCGTTGGGAAAATATAATATTAGCAGCACGCCGTCGCAACTTCCCTCCCCTGCTAATAGCAATGTTGCAAAATTATCTCAGCCACCGATTCATAGGTACCACCATGCCAGATGGCACATGGATAGAGCAAGAAGTTTTCGCTGCTGTCCCGCAGGGATCAGTTCTAGGGCCCTTCCTGTGGAACTTAGCTTACGATTCGATACTAGAAGTTGTATTACCTCATAACGTGACTACCATCGCATTCGCGGACGACCTTGCTCTAATAATTATAGCAACCTTAAACAAAATACGCGAAATAGCCGAAGAGGCACTCCGAAGGCTCGGTGCATGGTACCTCCAAAACGGCTTGACCCTAGCAACTCATAAGACCGAGGCCATCCTCCTGACCGGCCGCCGAATACCCGCCGGTCTGCTCCTACAACACGAATCGTCCGTAATAAAGACCATCTCCTCAATGCGATACTTAGGCGTGCTATTCAATAACAACCGAACATTCCGTAGCCATTTGACAAGGGTTACTGATAAAGCCACAAAAGTAGCCCAACATTTATCGTGGCTTTTACCAAACCTTCGCGGAGGGGGATATAGTCCTCGCATACTATATTATCGCGTTATGGAATCGATCGTGCTATACGCCGCTCCGGTATGGCACGAGGCCTTGAAATATAAAAACATGACACGTCTTTTTATGCCAACCCAAAGACTCGGCTTAATACACGTCGCCCGTTCATATCGAACTGCATCGCACGATGCCCTGACAGTCATAACCGACTGTCTGCCCTGGCACCTGGTCGTGCACGTGCGTAGCAGGTTGTTTGGTTTTGAAGCCGAAACTGTAGACGAACATAACGAGTATGTAGCGGCCGTGAAAAGAGAAGCTTATGCCACCTGGCAACACCACTGGAACAATGCACGTCATGGCGCATGGACTCGCCGCTTAATCCCCAATATAGAGAAGTGGGTAAAAGGAAGTGGACCATTACATCTGAACTATTACTTGACCCAAGTTTTAACTAACCACGGGTGTTTTTCCTCATTTCTATATTGGATTAAGCGCAACAGCACCCCGTACTGTTGGTTCTGCAACCCCCCTGTAATTGACGATGCAGAGCACACCGTGTTTTATTGTGAACGATGGGCCGCCGAACGCACGCGCGTGATCATGGAAGTAGGAGTATTATATCCTGAAACTTTAGTAGACTGTATTCTAGACGAAAACAGGCGAACCCCATTATTAACGTATTTGGCTGACATTTTGAAAAAGAAGGAGAGTATAGGTCGCGCACGAGAACTAGGTAACCTTGTACCACCCCGTCGTCGAGTCCGCCGCAGACAGGCATAACTTATCCTAGTATTTAGAGAAAACCAAATTTAAGCCCATCATCTCCCTCTTTGTTGAATTCCCATTGAACCATTAAATCAACTAACTCAACGCACCAGAAAAGTCATACGAGGCCCCCAATATCCAGTCCTCAACCCTGCTCAAATCTTACCAACCGCAATGATACCAATTACTACCAACACATGGTTGAATAAATGAATCAATGAATGAGAGAGAAAAGTTACCTCTGTAATCGTAACAATTAATAATAAATACGAATACAAACATTACCTAGCTTGTCGCAGAATTATTTACATTCCTGGGCTTCCAAATCCATAATCTATACCATCACCAACACCGAATTGAACGAGTAATCTGCCTCACAACAAGGAGTTAGTCCTTGAGAGGGTTCAAGATAAGGTAAGACCCCAGGTAAGATGGACAATAACTACTAATTAATTAGTAATCTACCAAATATTCAAACCATGAACGTATGGCAAATGGACGACCAACCACCCAGTAGAACAGCAGGAACAATCAAGATAAGCCACAAGGATGGCTCGCTTCACGAAGAGAATTGTGGAATACCAAAATCCTCCATATCAAAACGGGCAAGGCAGCGGAACCTGTAATTATAATAAATTGAGTAATACTCCATCACACGAAGCATAAATTAGTTACTAAGTTAATTAAAGTAAATCGCATTGATCAAACTAGGTAAGCAAGGATAAATAGCAGACAGCACCTGGGCGTGTTGAGCAATAAGATGGACAAATAGGCAAAAAGAAGAAGCATCCAAGAGGGCAGACTCCGACCACATCTTAGGTATACAGCAAGGGATAAAAGAATAGAACAAATAGTAAATAGTAAATTATTGAAAATTAAAATACATAGCAGAATAGTAGGAGAAATTACATTGTAACAGCCCGCAAAACCGCGTGCAACAAGAGAGAGAAATCCTTAGGAAATCATTTATTGATTCAAGGTATACTTATTCAAATTTAAAGGGAAAAACAACCTGTGATTAAAAATAACAATGTGAGCAATATGGAGCGTTAATCCTAATCATTACCTCAATCACACCACACACCCAATAAGTCAACGTGACAATACCTCAACGCAAACAGCAGCAAGACTTAAGCCTGGAGCCAAAGCATCTCAATTACACTAATACTTTCCGCCAACGCAATCCCCAATTAAGCCAGCTTAATAGATAACAGGATGGCAGAATTACCCGAATCCAACAAGCAGTGCATGTGAATCACCTACCAGGGAAAAAGCATTAATTTACCAGAGGAATAACAAGTACAACCATCAACTAAGGCATAATGAATGAAGCAAAAGCAGAACGTAAAGCTACAATAGTACAATAATAAAATGTGGATGAGTGAAAAACATACAATCACGGTCCGCAGGATAATAAATGTACCAAAGAATTTATATGAGTTAAAGTTAAGTAGATCGCCAAAATAATCCATAAATATGATATTGTTCAACAACCCCTAAATGACACCTAAGTAATGGTAATAAGGGATAGTGAGGACAATCAGGGCATAATATATAACATAAACCAGTATAATGTAGTATAGCAATATAAGTATAATATGGATACATAAATGTGATATAAAATATAATACAATCATAGTAGTATAAGATACAGTACAAGATACAAGAGTGGTAGCATAACAAAATAAAATATGGTAGTAGTATAATATAATAATGAGACACGATATATCATGGTATGATAAGATATGATTAAATATAAAATGTAAAAAGCAAATGTAACATCAATAACATATCAATAAAATATAATAAACAATGTTAATGACAACAAACGATATTATGACAGAGAAACATGATACCGCGGCACAACATATAAACCGCAGTCAGTCAAGTCAATGCAACGCAAATCAGCCAGTCAATTCAGCCATTTAATAATTAATTAAACATCCGTTGATTATCGAAACGACCTCGTAGCGCGTCGCCGTTGCCAAGATTTCCCCCTAGAATCGACTCGTCTTCCAGCTGTTCCTTCATCACGCATAGAAACCGCAGAGGTTGTCAGAATTCTTTCATCATAATCACGCTCATCGTTATCGTCCTTATTTTTTCCCCACGCTTCATCACAACGCCTAATACGCGCGACGCTCCATCCAACCCGCAAACCATTCAGCCCGGAAACTCGCTGCGACAGGGTTTCTTCACATAGGAATTTAACGCGGAGGCTGCCATCACGGTCGAGTCCGGAGCTCACGGATCGGATAACCGTGTTACCATCGTTTTTTACACCCACCGCACTTCTGACAATGCTCAGCACCTCCTCAGCCCCCAGGGTTGGGTCAACTTCCAGGATTTCCATTGACACGAATTTATATTTAAAGGAAGCCTTCCAGCCACGGCCAAGTCTAGTTTCAATTCTATTGATAAATTCCGAAGCCAGATGCCTCTTACCAGCTGCAAAGGTGAACAAGATCGTTCCGTCATTAGCCCGGCGAATACCTTCCACACTGTTTTCGCCAATATAGATACCAGCATTGATCTTAATTGTACGCACGGTCTCGACGTACCCGTACCCCTTCTCTTTGCAAGTAACCCGCACCACAGACTTGCGCCCAGTCTCTAAAATCCCATTGCCTTCTACCGCGATTTCCTGTGGCACTTCCATCTGGGTGGGCTCTGTCAATCCTGCATCCCTATTTCCATACCACTCACGCATTACATTAGCATTGGCATTGACACTGACCGCGCCATCCACATTAATACTACCATCAACATTATCATTCCTATCAGCATTATCATTCTTATCAGCATCATTACCATAATCATCACCACCATTATCACCACCCTCATTCACCCCATTCTCATCATCATTCTCACCCTCATTCATCCCTTTTGTAACAATATTATAATTGTTATAATTGTTTTTATTTTGATTTTGATTCCAGCTTTTTCCGGTCACGCCACCAACGCGAGCACGTCCGTAGCCGCATCCAAACTCATGACCGCGATCTAGTCCACCGTCAACCGGATCGTTTGTTGCGCACGCAAAATTGGTACCACCCGTAACACTGACAGGTCCAGTACCGGCCACTGTGGTAGTCGTCTTCCCTCTGATGGTCGTTGTTGCCGTTCTTGTGTTAATTACCGTTTTGACCCCTTCTCCCTTTCCATCGCCCGAGGACGTAGCTCTATGTGCTGGAGGTAAATCGAAATCCTCTTCGTAATCTTCATCCAAGATTTCGATAAATGCGACAGGGGGTCTGTCCAACAGTACCGAAGGACCCGCAGGGTCTACAGCGGCTCTCGGCAGGTTGCGAGCCTTAGCCGTCCTTGACCATACCGGAACCTGCGCAGCTCCAGATGTTCCTGCCGCTGCAGGACCCCACACAGGCCCCCACATAGATGGCTTTGCTGGTGTTGGTACTATCGCGGGCGCAGCAATAGATGTCGAAGCCGCTCCAGTCGACGAGCATTCAGACAATGCTTTAAGCTTTCTTAATGTCGGCGCTGGTAAGGATAGCATAGGTTGGTGCTGTACTCTTCCACTTGGTCCAGCACGATTGTCCAGCCGGTTGTTGGTTAAAGCAGGCGCGGCTGCAACGGTGATGCCAGCAGTACCCTTATCAGAGCGTGGGGGAAAGAGCACGTCGCACCTTTTGATAACCGGACCAAGAATTGTTCCCCTCCTTCTCCCCGGGTCAGCCAAGCTATGGACAGCCGGGGCCGTCACCGCAGGGATAGGCAAAGCATTCCGCAAAGGAATGGCATTGTGAACCTCCTTGTTCTTTCCTTTACCTTTCTCATTTCTCCAAGTGTCACCGACCTTATGCCTTTTCGCCTCCCCTGCACCCCCATCAGCACCTTCGTTGGTACTTATATTAGTACCGGCGCCGCGTGGCAAAGGCAATGGTAAAGGAGGAGCCGGAGAACCATGCACCATCCCAGCACCGAAGTCACTGCCACTACCGGAATCCGACCATTCAATGTCGAAGATCTCATTGAGACCTTCAAGGTCCACTTTATTAACTTTGTCCTTTCCCGAACTTGTCATATCAAGACAGTGAGCCGCTAATTCGTACAGTAAATAGCGATAAACAAACTTGTATAGTTAAAACAATAAAACCAATCACGTGTCACTTCGGCTAGCAATTCACGTAACACAACCACGCAATTGCGCAGAGTCATGCACCTGTAGCACTGTTATATATGGCAGCAAGCTGATGCAAATACCAACGTAATACCAACGTAAATATACAGCGTAAATATGTAGGTACGTATCCTTTCAAAACCGGAAGCAGCACTGTGTATATTGTATACAGAGTAAAAATGTCAATGTCAGTGCAGTGCAAATGTTGATGTAAAATGGTGATAACGATAACGACAGCCAGTCAATCACCACCGCACGACAAACACCGAGCACAGGGCAAAGGGCAATCGCAATGGCAATGTATGACAATGCTAGAGAGTGTTCAACAATATTTCAATATTCCAAATAATCACATCGACTGCAACACTAAAAGCAAACACAAGCTCACAAGAGCCGCAAGGAGAATGCACGCGACACCCCTTTCAACTGCTTGCTACTTGCGGCCAGCGCGCAATACGCAAACGCAATACGCAAACCCCCCAAACTGCCGGCTTCCCGCCCGACCATGAATATACGAGTTCAGAAATAGAATTTCTCCTACCCAGGACCACGGGTAGGCCGCACGAGCGCGGATTCTCCTTCCCCTCCATCGCCCGCAGAATGTCGATCCCCCAGACCCCGCCCATCGATTGCCCATCCATCAATCATCTCTCATAACCGTAAGTAGAGCCGACCCTGCATCGGCATATCTGCAGATACAATTATGGAGAAAAATACAGCTGACGAGAAACTATGCTTGCATCAACGAAATCAGGATCAACAAGCAACATAAGCAGGAAGTAAGTGAGAATGAATAAATAAACACAACAAATCTGAATCAAATCAAGATCACCGCAAATCTTAATCCAATAAATAAGGAATAGAATAAAGAACAGCCCAATAAAATGGTATCAGAGTTACCTAAAAATTTGAGAATCAAACTAAAACCATACCAGCATAAAATCAAAACCAAAATTGAAACCATGATTAGCATCGGAACAAGCATCGAAATCAAGATAACAGCTAAAATCATAATCAAGATCAAAATGGCAAACAATAAAATAAGTAATCCTAAAATATCCATGCATGGAAGTATAACAAACAGATCGGATCACGGATCATTGACATAAAGCATAGCAAGATCAATATAGGCCTAATCCCGAGCAACACAAAGTGAAGGTGCTCAACATGAATACTCGTAATTATTGATTCTGAATTAGGTTCCCAACCCTAATTGAAGAATTATGATCTCAAAATAAATTTCCGATATTAATCCGAGAATTAAACAAACCTAAAGATTTCAGCCTAAAACGTTACATCCTAAAATTGAACGGTTAAATAAACCAGATAACCAGGCCCACTAGACGCGCAGTCCCCATGTATATCATGCACCGAAAGCAGGTAAAAATAGGTAGGTAAACGATAACTGTGGGTTGCACATAATAGGGTACTTAGACAATTAGTTAATCAATTGTAAGTGATACAGCAAAATGCCAGTCCTCAGCTGACGGTAATGATGACAACAATCTACCCAGAGCCGATACGCATGAACCGCTACCGCCTTGAGCCAACATACAAAGTATTATGAGGGACCAAACAGATCGGAATCACAGCTTAGAGCGGACCAGACTGAATTAATCAAATTAAATTATTAGTTAAATCGAGATTAGATATCAGATGTAATTAAGTTTAAATAGAATCCAAACTCAAGAATGAAATCTATCTTATAATAGCACGCGATCAGGGCCGAGATCGTAACCAAAACGAGAATTAAATCCGAGTCAGACTCGACTCAAAGTAATGAATAAATAATAAGCCACCCTCCGGATGTCCCCGCAGCCACAGGCCGAGCTAACCATACGCCGTACCGCCCTGTATCGTGCTAGGACATCCATAAAGGAAGAAAGAAAGGTCGCCTCCACCCCAACCGTTTGCTGACACAATAGAGACGAAGCCTGTAAACATGCAATCAGAGTAGCAACAGAGACAAGAGAATCTACAATCCTGAATATAATTAGGAAGGTCTCGGAAGCGATATAACTATAGACTTTTTCGCGTATGAAATATAATGCAGCTAGATTAATGAAGGCAGCGCCATGACAACTGACAAGGCCAAACTAAAAGGAACAGAGTACGATGAGAGGAAAACCTGAAGAAGGCAGTCTTATAACGACCTGCCACACAAGGCAACCACTTGAAAAATGCGAGTACCGTCGCACAAACCGCTGCCCTTTAACTCCAGCATCAACATACATGGCACCATGCGGAAATAGGCAGAATGAACTGAGCAAGCCCAAGGCAAAAATAAAATTCAATCAGGTACTACATTAATTCCTCAAGCCGGTATCAAAACAAAATGAATAACACGAATAAAATAAAATAAAACCATAATAGAAGTTAGGATAACACAGTATTCAGCCGGAATAATCGTAAATGGCCCGAGAGAACCGACTGAACCCACCGAGCTCACAGTTAAATTCAGTGAGATCATACAAAATCGTAATATATCAAACAAATTAAAATAATAAATTAAAATATTAAAGCGAGGTGTAGATGTGATGGAATCAAAGGATCACAGCATTAGATGAAGTTGATAGCGGAAGTTAAGTTATACCGAAACCTAACCTAGCCCTAATCTAACCTAACCTAACCTAACCTAACCTAACCTAACCTAACCCAACCTTTTTTTTATATTTTGACAGCAAGAAAATACATTTACGTACGCGAGGGACCCGTCGGGTTAGGAGGGGTCTCGGGCAGTGTAGGACTCAAAGGTACATACCAAAACAGGTTTCCCTGAGTTGGATCGTTACAGTACCCCAATACCCACTAAAAACTTGCTCCGTATCAGCCACAGACACCTCCGGCAACCTTAGGGGGCTTTGATGGAGAGCATACTGTGTAGCCACGATGTTGCCTACCCACCGACCGACTCGGACGACCTAAAGGCGTTCAGTCGCCCGAGAACGTCGCGGATAAACCCCAGCGCACCTCCGCTCATGACGCAGGCTCGTTTTGGCCGACGGTGATTTCATTTAGCCACAGAAGGTACAGAATGCATTAGGTGGGCACCCTGCAGCCGCTGTGCGTACACACCGCCGACAGTGTAAAATTTTCCTTGAAGAGTTGTTTTCCCTATCCGTGTGTTTGCTACGCAGGAAATGGATGGGATAAGCTGAGTCGCTTGGTCATCAGAGGCCGCAACGCACATTTGGGCGAGCTAAGCCTCTCAATGAGCGAATTTCAGCCCGGGAGAGGTCGCGAAAACGCAGGAAAACTCGCGAAATTGCGAGAAAAGGAGAACCTGAGCCGCCTGGACACCAGCGACCGCATCACGCATTTGGGTGAGCTAAGCCTCTCGATGAGCGGAATTCAGGTCTGGATTTGGTTACGCGCACAGGGGAATGCACGCATGAGAGCAAGCGAGAGGAAAGCTTGGGTTGCCTGGACACCAGCGACCGCTACGCACATTTGGGCGAGCTAAGTCTCTTAATGGGCAAATACCAAGCAAAGGTGGACTCGCGAAAGAGCATTGCAGGCGCGCAACGATGCCCTTTAAAACGCGTACCGAACCGACCTGGATCGCCTGGACATCTGCAGCCAAAACACAATTTGGGTCGCTGGGCGAGTTCCAGGTTAAGGATAGAGCGCGTAGGGTGATTCGTCTCCGTGGGAAGCTCGTGTGAGCTCGCGACAGGTAAGGCCGAATCGCCTGGACGTCAGGGGTAGCAGCAACCGGGTTAAGTGAGCTGTCCTCTTGATGGGCGAAATCCGGATTCAGGGATGGAAACGTAAGGTATCGCGTGATCGGAGGAATGTCGGTGCGCGAGGGTTCCAGGTCGCCTGGACACCAGTGACAGCAGCACTCGTGAGCGTGAGCTGAACCATCCGGTGGGCGAATTCCAGATGAAGGAGGGAGTGCTCGTGAGAGCCCGCGAATGGGGGATGCCCGGGTCGCTTGGACACCTTCGACCGCAACACACATTTGGGTGAGCTAAATCTCTCGATGAGCGAATTCCGGGCGTGGAAGAGGACGCGAAAAGTTTTCGAACGAGGGGATGCTCATGCGAGAGCACGCGGTAGCACTCGGTAGGCTCGTGTCGTTTGTCGCATGCATTCATTCATTCATTCAGATTCATTTCATTCGATTCCGTACTACACGTATCTGAGGGTACCGATTCGATTTTATACTACACATATGTAAGGGTAATTCAATTCTATACTACACGTATGTAAGGGTACTGTAAGCGGGATGCTACGTATAGTACGTATGCAGTCGGAGAATCTGTGGAGAAGAACGGGTAGGGTCGTGGTTCGCTAAGAGTCGGCCGGCGAGGAGAAGGATCAGGCCGGCCGGTCTCGATCCACTGCCAACGGGCACAGCGAGAGGGACCGTTCAAGCCCGGGATGCTGCGAGTAGCGAGCGCAGGGGATCAAAGAAGAAGCCGCGAATTCGGCAACCGAAGGGGAGCCGAGACGCGAGCACAATCCGGGATTCAAGGTCGCTGTTTGGAAATCGCGCGTGCGAAAAATTAAAATTTTAATTAAATTAATAAAATGTAATTTGAAATTTGAAAAGTGTAATAAAGCTCAAAATTATCAGAATCTGGAAATTATCAGGAGGCTAGAATTGATGATTTGTGGTTGAAAACCACGTTGAAATTATGTATGAGAATTGATATGTATCGTAACTGACTCTAAAATTGTCATGACGATTAAATGGAAATTAGGTCTAGAGGTAATTAAAAAATGGTTTTCGCGAAGTAAAGTTGATACGGGTTGTTTCCAAAATTCTATCAAAGGGAGAAGTAGGTATTCGGGCGATAAAGTGTAAATTAATTTGGTTTTCAAAGTTTGAATTTTAGAACCGGCGTGAGAGCTGTGAAGTTTTAGCGTCTCGTTGGGTGGATGGGAGTCGCGCGCGAACGGGCGATGCACGGATTGCGTCACCCGCTTGCAGGTAGTGGCCAGAACTAGGTCAATGAGTCAGCCATCGGCCGATATCCGAAGGGTTGCGGACGAGCCGCGTTCGTGTACGACGGGCACGTCGTTCTCTACCTGAAGGGGCTTCGCGCGCGGTTCCTTTTTAGTCGCCTTTTACGACAAGCCAAGGTGGCTGGAGACGTATTCTGAACCCCCCGTCTCCAGGGGAGAACCTAACCCTAACCTGACCTAACCCTTTTTTTTTTTTTTTTTTTTACGAGGTGGGAAAATGCATTACGCACGCACGGACAGATGTTCGTCCGGCAGTGTGGGACTCCTAATTACTTAGTGTACCCACTAAAAACCCAACCCCGGTTTCGAAGTTCATATTACCTGACCCCAAACCACCCCCGGAACCGCGATACGCATTACTTCAGGTGTGGGAGGTTTTCCAGGTCTTTACTTCAGGTCACTGGCCATGATTTTCAGCGACTACGCGATTTTCAGCAGATTTATTAATCTTTCTATATATTGGGGGACACCCTAAGGCGTGGGAGTGGTAGTTGAAGAACTACGGATGATCATACCTGTGATTTCTTCTTCTTCCTCCTTTTTTTGCTGAGGTTCTGTGTTTTTAAAACCTTCCTCTCGTACTCTGCTTTTAATTTTAGGATGTGGACTATGTACCTTACCACCAAGGACCTAGAGTTATTATCTTTTAGCAGTAACATTAGGTTTTCCATCTGTAAATCGACATTTAGCTGTAAATTCAACTGCATCCTTTCCAGGGCCCAACGATCACATTTAAGTAACGTGTGCTCCGGGCTATCCGTCTTTTCCGGGCAAAACCAGCAAGTGTCACTATCCTGTCGCTTTATTTTCTTTAGGAACGTGCCGAAACAGCCATGTCCCGACAGGATCTGGGTTAGATGAAAATCAAGTAGTTCCGGGCCCCACGTAATCCACTCGTCGATGTGGGGTATAAGCTCATACGTCCACCTACCCTTAATAGAAGCATCCCAATTGTTCTGCCATTTTTGCAGTGTTCGTTTCCTTTCGTCTTCTTTCTCACCTTCTGTTACCTCTCTTCGTAATGCCTTCCTTTTATCGAATAAGGCTTTCCTCTCTTTAATTAGGAGTTCAATAGGTATTTGTCCGGTCAGGACGCAGAGAGCATCAGCAGATATTGTGCAATAAGCACGCGCTACTCTCAGCAAGGCGGTACGTTGAGTGCTGGTTAACGTTTGAACGTTGCCTTTATTTTTGAGTCCAGTTTCCCAGATTGGTGCCGCATACATCAGAACTGATTCTGTCACTTTGTAGTATAGTTTTCTGGGGAGGTTTCCCGCTCCAAAGGTGTTGGGTAGCAAGAGTGATAGCGCGTTCGCGGACTTCATAGCCTTGTTACAAACCGTGTCAATATGCGATTTGTATGCTATATTTTTCCCCAGAATAACACCCAGGTATCTAGCCTCCGGAGTCACCCTGACGTCTGCATTACCGCATTTAAATTTAATGTCTTTAGGGACCTTCCTTTCGGTGAGCAAAATTGCTTCCGTCTTGTGGTGTGCGAGTGTCAGACCTTCTCCCATATACCATGCTGCCATCTTTCTAAGAGTTTGTTCGGCAATCCTGATCAATCTGCTCAAAAGTTCGCCTATCACGACAACCCCAATGTCATCGGCGTAACCGATCAGGAATACATTTTTCCTCAGTGTCATCTTTAATAGTTCATCGTAAACGATATTCCACAAAAGAGGACCGATTACCGAACCCTGAGGAACACCACCAAAAACCTGGAACCGTAAGTATTCCTCCTCGCCTTCGTACAGTATCCATCTGTCGTTTAGGTAATTTGAGATCAAATCAACCAGGAGTCCGGGGAATTTCCGTTCTTTTAGTCCTCTGATGATGCTTGACCATCTTACCGTGTTAAAAGCATTTTTCACGTCAAGCATAATCAAGAGGCAGTGCTGTCCGTCCCTCCTGGCTCTATCTCTATGTTTCTTAATCTCATGCATGGCATCCGTAGTGGAGCGTCCCTTACGGAATCCAAACTGATTTTCCGCAAGATCGCAATTGGTAAGTGCCTTCAATATCTTCCCTTTTAAGATATATTCGAACATCTTTGCCACGCAGGAAATTATAGACAAGGGCCTATACGATTTCTCTTGGTTAACTGGTGTTGATTTATCCTTAGGCAAGAGGACCAATCTCCCTGTCTTCCAGGGTTTTGGCCAGTACCCCCTCGCATAACACACATTGTAGATGTAAGCCATCCACATTGAGGATGCCGTACCCATCACTTTAGCCACGCGTGACGTTAAATTATCTGGGCCTGGAGCCTTCTTGGGGGCCAGGCAAGCCGCCGCCTTATTGACATCTTCCTCAGTAATATGGGCCTCCTCGGGTGCTGTTTCTTGTTCATATGCTACCGTGTTATTCCCTACAGGCATATTTTCCGTATTTTCAGGTCGGAGGATAAATAAGTTTTCTACCACTTTTTTAACTTTTTCCGAACTAAGCGTCTCAGTGGCGGCTCTGCCTTTAACTGCTTTCACGACGGTCTTATATGGTCTGCCCCATATGTCCATATCCACTTCTCGAAGGAAGCTGTACCAGCTATCGCGCTTTGCTTTTTTAATTGCCCGATACAATTCTGCCCTCTGTTTTTTATATTCTTGTCGCCTGGACTCGATTACCTGTTCATTAGCGCGTTTTCTCCTCTCCCTAGTGTACGCTCTTCTGGCCACATGGGCCTCTTTGCGTTTTGTGGCTACTTCTTCGTTCCACCAAGGGATCGGTGGCCCCTTCCTACGCCCCAAGGTTTTGAGAATAGTACATTTCTTAATCATTTTATTTATATCCATGATAAAATCGTCTACGTCTGTAGTGGTATTATTTCTAAAAATTCCCTGTTGATGTTCGTTCGAGTATTTGTTAAGGTATAGTATTAAGAATCTTTCCTCGTCTAAGGTACCTTTTTTCTGATCTAAAGGGTGTGAACCCCCCTTATTTATCATTCTGCAAGGGTCTCCAATAGTGTGTATCAAATACTTATGGTCTGACGCGGTATAAATGTCGAGTACCTCTGTTTGTATAATATGGTCCCATACCTGTCTGCTACAGAGCATGATATCTATTTTGGAGCCTCCCCCACGGTCACAGGTATTGCCTCCCTTTGAGGTAACACATATCAAATCAGTGGAGACGGCCATATCATAGAGTTTTTTACCTCTGGCGCACCATTTATCAGAGCCCCATAATGGGGATTTGGAATTGAAATCGCCCGTTAAGATGATCCCGCTCCCTTTGTTTCTGCAGTGTTCTACTGCCACTGACAACGATGACAGGAAAGTCTCGTATTCTTGCATCGGGGCATTCGGGGAAGCATAGACGCTAAAGATAAGAAACCCTTTATATTCTATGGCTACATAGCCATCCTCTTTAACCACTACCTTAACATCAGGGTCTAGTTGTCTCCCCTTTTTTGTAATAAAGATGGAAGCTCGTTCAGATGTATCCGTGTACCAATCACAAGGAGTTTTGTATGGTTCTGTGATCACAACCACATCAGCTTCCAACTCCAGAGCAGTAACCATCAATAAGTCGTGGGCGGTCCTGCAGTGATTGAGGTTTATCTGCAGTATTTTCACGAATTTGTTTTCTTTGCCCTAACAGCCTCCTTGTATCTAGGACATCTAACCGAGGCTGCTACGTGATTCGCTTCAGCTGCCGTAGCCCCTCTTTCCACACACAGTCTGCAGCACGGAGCGTCTTTACAATCCCGCATAGTGTGTCCTTGAACTCCACATCTCCTGCAAAGGACTGTTTCCGTTTCAGGGAAACGTTTGCATGCTGCTGCAACATGCCCCAACGCATGGCATCTAAACCATCTTAAGATGCGCGGTATCTCCTTAACAGTCGCTATTGTCCAGCCCACTCTAACTTTCCCTTTTTCCACCAGGTTATTAAGGGAGGCAGCTGGGCCTTCAATGATGGCCACTTTATTGCGGCGTGGATCGGATCTCAGGATCTTTAAGCGTACATCACTTTTCGGACAATTTACTTCTGTGAGTATAGCTGCGAGGATTTCCTCACCTTCTACATCCGGGTCAATTCCTTTGATTTCAACATCCATTCTCTCTTGAAGCCTGGATATTGTAACCTCGGTTCCCAGCTTTCCATCGATCACCCTTTTAAACGCCTCCACGTCCGCCTTCGGGGTGAATTCGAGCAAAAGATTCCCTGCCCTCGTTTGTCTAACCCCTTTTATGCCCTCCGGTGAGGGTCCCACTGTCTTTTTTACTTTTTTAAGCACCTCAGAGAAGGACATGCTCGCCTCAAATCTAATCGTGATAGCTTGTGGTTTCATACGCTTTCGCTTGTTTGGTCCTTTTTTATTGCTATTAATCTCCCCCGGGGTGCCCCAAATAGGAGTCTCCGGCGTAGGTCTGGGGGTTCCCGCCGTCGACTTTTCCTTTTCACGATTTCCCATTCATAATTCGCCTGGTCATGGTTTCCCTCCTGATCCGGCGTACGAGTAATTATAGTCTCCACCCTCCTTATGCGTGGGCCAGTTTGTCCCGGTTTATCTCCCCTCTTCGTCTTTTTCCCCTCTTTTATGGTGGGCGATATCTCTTTCCTTTTTTGTCCGGTTATCGACGGAAGTGGGGGGAATTCCTTTTCCTTTCCAGATGTGGTCCATGTATCCCTATTAGCCACTTTTCCATACACCTCACTCCTAGGTCCAGGGCTCCCCTCATTTCCATTGTCGCACTCCGTTTGCGCCGCCACTGATATCATTTGTTTTTTATCTTTTACAGGTTGGAGGACTGTCTTGGACATCTTCTGTTTCTTCTCCTCACTTCTGGCCATATTAAGTTGGTCAATTACTTTCGCCATTTTGTCCACACATATTTCCATCTTCTGCACCGCATTTTGTGTCGACGGTTTCAGCTCATGCTGCGTGGGCTTCAATCAAGGTAAGTACAAGTTTGTTCATAGTCGATATGTAACGGTCAATTTTACTTTCCCTTTCTCTTTCAGGTGCCGTAATTTCTGTCAGAACTTCGACTACAGACTCATCTATCATCTCCAATGCCCTCTCTTCAGTATCATCCATAAGCGTCTTATCGAGAACTTCCGGAGGTTGGGTACTTAGGCCTTCCGGGGCCCTTCCAAACGTTTCTTCTGCCCTGCGCGTCGAAAACCACTTTTCCACATCGTGGGCAGTCTTCGTTTCATTAAATTTCTCGCCAGTACACAATTTCTGCACAGCGGCCTGGTGTACCACCTTCTGTGCGCCACAGTCGTACGATAACGACCCGAGGAGGCCATGCGGCTCGCCCCCTTTCGGGCCGGTACTGGGGGTACCGATTCCCCCTGCACCGTAGGTGTAAATCTTTTTAGTTTTGCTACCCATATTCGATTTTTGTTTTTGTTTTAGAATTGTCCGGTTCAGTTGCCAAGTCATCATAAATATCTCCAGTCCAGCAATAAACTTTTAAACCATTGGTGCCGCGTAACAACAAAAAATAAAATGTAACCGATGTACCAAGATAAATTATAGAGTGTAAAAGTGTGACAAGGTAAAATAAAGTAAAAATAGAAATTATCCTCCTGATAAAATACACATGCTAGTCACCAACAGCATAACACATACGCGGAATAAAAACTAAACTCTTCGTGGTAATAAAGTCACCCAAAACAGAAATAAACTAAAATATCTATAAACTAATGTAAACTAGTGTCAACTAGACACCCAAGGTGTTTGGTCCGCGGGAGCTATATTATTTCGCTCCTACCCTCCATGCACTCCGAAAAGTGCATGGCGGGCGTTCCCCTATCCGCCACCTGGGGACGCGCCACGTCGGGGTATCACCTCCCCGCCTATCCTGGACAACCAGATGGGTTCGTGGAACCTGACCTAACCTAACCCTAACCTAACCCTAACCCTAACCTAACCTAACCTTGTTTTGAAGTGAAAACTTCTTTAGGCGCGTTGAGCGATTTTCGGTAGGGGAAAATCTTATGGGTTCGCGTCACCGACATGCTCGAAATGACGATCTACTGCAGTGGTATGTACCAGACTGGCGCACGCGCTATAAGGGTAAGGTGTTGTGTTAAGTAAAGTGAAATTGACTACGTGGAAAGTATCAATATTTGTGTTTAAAAATTTAATATTATTTATTTTTTAGTTTTTTAATATTTAACCGGTAATTATTTAGATTACGCACAGTAACTCCGATTTCGATGATTTTTAAAACTGTTGTAGAAATCAACACTTCCAACAACTTTTTCCTATACATATAACCGCCGCTCAGCCTTAGTTTTCGAGATATTTTCAAAAAATTGTCGAAACTAATACATTGAATTCTGCCTGTTCGTGTGCGTCCGTGTACTTCTTATGCGTCACTTTGCGATCGCCGCTGTTCTATTGTTTTTGCAGGCAGCAGCACGGTGACCGACACCAATGTATATATTCATATATAACGGGTGGGCTTAAAAATTAAATTTAACTAATTTTGATGATTTTAAATCGCACTATGTGCGTCTGGTCGCCATTAGGCGACCAGAATATCGCTTTAGTTTAACCTAACCTAAGTCACTAATTAGGTACATTAGATTAGGTGAGTTTAGGCTATATTAAATTCCCGGCTGTCGTTGGGCAGCCAGCACACACAAGTCCAAATACAAAATGCTTAAATATTCGTATAATTTCATTTTGTATTATCTAGCTACGACACGTTGAAGTGCAGAAGTACACAAGGTATATGTTGATCATCAGTCGTCATGCTGTTGCCTGCAGAAACAGTAGAAAAGCGACGATCACACACTATTGCGTAAAATGTAACACGAACGCACATAAACAGGCAGAATTCAATGTATTAGTTTCGACAGTTTTTCGAAAATATCTCAAAAACTAAGGTCGAGCGGCGGTTATATGTATAGGAAAAAGTTGTTCAAAATTTACACGATATTTATATAAATTCCAATCAAACATTTTTGTTTCTTATTTTAGTTACCATAAGCCTATTGTATCCTTTTTAGAATAAAAATGTATATAATTGTTGCTCGTAGTGCCGATAGATGTGAGAACCAGACTAATGTTAATAATCTTAATTTACAAATTATGAAATTTTAATTTTTGATACTACAATTAATTTGAAAATTCAAAAAAAGCCACTGTTATTTAATAGTTTTAAGTTTTCACTTCTGTCGACAGTCCCCATGACTGTTCACTTTTTTATTTTTTTGTTTTTTTTATAGGAGAGGAAATGCATTTATGCACGCGCGGGATGGTTCCCCTTTCGTCTATTCGGCTAGAGGGGGCAGCCTGGCGCCCGTTTGGTGGGGGCAAACCCAAAGAGGCAACCCCAGAAGGGGGCAACCTGACAACCCGACCCCGAAGGGTGGGGTTTAGCCCAAGAATAGGTCTCAGCCCAGAAGGGGCGACCTTGAGCAGGTAGTCCAGAGGGAACAGTCCTGTGGCTGGGTATACTACCCACTAAAACCTCTCCCCTGTGTGGGCCGTCAGTACCTATTCATCCTTTGGGATATATAACAGGCTACCAACGTATAGCCACAACGGCGTTTTGGCAATTCAATGCATTTCGCACTATTCCGTCTTTCCGCAAAAACGCCATGTAACATGGGGCATCTGCGGATCCACGCCGTTGCACCTCCGATCTAGCGGTAAGGACATTTTAAACCTGAGAAATACGCGCAGGAATTTTTCTTCAGCAACGATCGGCACCGGGGCATCCTCCAGGATCGCGCCTTCCCGGCGTGACCGCGCCACCTCTTCGCCTGCCTAGCACTATTGCCAGGACAGGGGTTCCTCTTCAGCACGGCCAGGACAGGGACATCGTATCTCCACAGTTGACCGTGCCCGTCTTCGTCCTCCTGGTAGGTTGAAATGATGATGTGGCTTATCCTAGATGTCATCACGCCCACCTGTCCTGCCACGAGGACAGGCCATTTTTCTTCAGCAACGGTCGGCACCGGGGGGATATCCTCAAGGATCACACCATCCCGGCGTGACCGCGCCACCTCTTCGCCTGCCTGCCATCAGCGAGGACAGGAGCTTCCTCTTCGGCCACGATCAGGAACCGGAGCTCCTGCTCAACGGGTGATCGCGCCATGTCTTCACCCACCTGCAATGCGAGGACGGGGCTTCCTCTTCGGCCACGATCAGGAACCGGAGCTTCTGCTCATCGGGTGATCGCGCCATGTCTTCACCCACCTGCAATGCGAGGTCGGGGCTTCCTCTTCGGCCGCGATCAGGAACCGGAGCTCCTGCTCAACGGGTGATCGCGCCATGTCTTCACCAGCCTGCAAAGCGAGGTCAGGAGCTTTCTCTTCGGTCACGACCAGGAACCGGAGCTCCTGCTCAACGGGTGGTCGCGCCATGTGTTCACCTGCTTCAGCAGGGCTTGCTCTTCGGCCACGATCAGGAACCGGAGCTCCTGCTCAACGAGTGATCGCGCCATGTCTTCGTAGGCTGCAACCCTCTATGACCTGTTCCACGCACACTCGCACGCACTCGTACATTCTCATAAGATTTCAGGCACACAAAATAAATAATTAAGTATATTAGTAAGAGAAAACTCACCCGTATTCAGTTTCACTCCTTCCCCGGTTGACTATGCCACGTCTTCGTTTTGATACACCAAATTATCATCCTGTCACCGCGCGAAATCGATGAATTTGAATTTTCAATTTTAAACAAGCGATCTAATCTCCCAAAAGTAATAAATGAAGGCATCGTGATGCAGTATCCAAATTTAATTCATAAAAGGCATAATCTAAATCCTTAAAATATTAACATATTTCTCCCTCATTAATGCTGGCTACAAAAGATATAAAATATATGCCCAATTGAGATTATAATTATAAGTTTACGTTTACGTTAACATTTACTAAAGATTCTGACAACAAAAATGACCGAAATAATGAGAACTAAACAGACCACCCTGTATAATATGGTAATAAAGAATATAAACCAGTCAAATAAACCAATTAAATTAACTTTATGGAGAGCAGATCAAATAACCGAGGCAACTTCCAGCACTTCAGTCAAACAACACTCCCAAATCCCAATTCCTATCAAGAACTAAATGAAATCAACACGTCCATTGAAACCAGTCAATAACAGCTCATTAGACACAAAAGATGCTAAAACACTAATAGCAATAGGAGGGAGAGTAGGGAATGTAGTATAATGATGGCACAACGTCCAAGCTACAGAGTAATGTAAAAGTGATGAAACGATGAAAAGAGTAGTTGTAGCAAACAAATAAAAATCAAATAAAAGTCAGTCGGCGTGATAAGCACAAGCATAATAATCGGTAGTGAACAGCACAATGCGCCATCAATCAATCAAGCCCATCACTCATGCAAACCGACTCAAACCGTGTCGCACTGAGTGTCATAAGAAACCACAATTCAACAAAAGAATGTCGACAAAAACCGAGTATCCTATTAAAGCATCGTAGTAAACAAACAATTAATCATTCTCTAAATATAATGTAACATTGCTACGCCTACCCGCTTTTATCTATTCATTACCCACTGAAAATTTCAAGGAGGGCAGCAGCGAATCAAAGAATGCAATACAATATCACTCAATATCAAATGGAAAAGGCTTTATTATGAAATATAATATATACAATGTATAATACATATATGAATCAATGGAAAAGAAAGGACATACTCAAACGAAAATTATTATTATTAAATGAAATTTAGTCCTCTCATGACACTAGGCAACCGCGAGTGTAGCAGCCGATCCATACGAATGGAGTGAGTAACTTATTATTAGCTAATTAATCCGATACAATTCGATACAATTCATTTCATTTCAGAACACGCATCTGTCACTTGCAGACACAGACATAGAAGTAAACACGCGCAGCCACTGAACGCCATAAACAAGATAGGAAACCAAGACAACCCTCCAAGCAACGTCCATAGACCATACAAACCCATCGTTTGAAACTAAAATTAATCTTGCGATTAACTAGTAAAAATTGCCATCATGTAATATTGGAATGGAAAGGTACTGAATGTAAAGACATGCGATTATTAAAGAAGGAAAGATACCAAAAGAATTTTAAATAAAATGGTTGGCAACGAAAGCAAGTAACGCGCTTCCACCGTAGCGACATCTAACGAGTAGACGTGTAAAATGATCAACGATCAAACGGTAATCAAAACATTACCCCATGTAAGCATATACCGTTGCAGGGCCCTATCACGGCAGGTATTCATTTACCATACAATGAATCAATCACCTAAAGAGCAAATGATAACAAAATGTTACCAACAATAGATATGATAAAAGGAGTGTCAATGCGCCCAACAAACATACCTTCATGACCATTAGTGGTATAATTACAATTATGATACACCAAATTACCATACTGTCTCCGCGCGAAATCGATAAATTTAAATATTAAATTTAAAACAAGCAATGTAAACTCTCAAAAGTAGTAAATGAAGGCATCGTGATGCAGTATCCGGATTTTATTCATAAAAAGCATAATCTTGAATCCTTAATATATTAACGTATTTTCCTCATTAATGCTAACTACAAAAGATAAAATATATACAAAATTGAAATTATAAAGGGATTAAAAGGGACAGGATTACTAATTAAAAGGGGGGGGGGTACAGAGAGGTCAAGAGCGGTTCAATTGAACTCCAAAAAGGAAGAATAGAAATAAAGAAGCAGAGGAAGGTAAGATAAGGAAGGTAAGGTAATTGCAAGACAACAAGAATAGCACATCTTTAATGGCATACGTAACTGTTACAGATACACTGCCCCGCCATGCCACCACAGGGAACAAGTCAACACAATGTAGATGTAATGAATAAATTAAATGAAATGAATTAAATGAAATGAAATTGAGTTACATCGAATCAAATGTCCGGAGATGCATAGTGAATGGCAGGCCCGGAGAGGGTAAATAGGTAGAGGCCAACGTGATGCAAATTAAAATTTAAATGGCTAAATAGAAACAGGCAGCAGGTACAAGCTAGAGTAATGAATGCCAGGGGATGTAAGGAGGAAAATAAGGGAAGAATGACATGCATCGAGAAAACGGAATAAAGGTATAAAATAAAAATGAAGGTATAAAAGTATAAAATAAAATAAAGCCATTGCCATTGCAGTGTGTTAATAGTGTAATAGTGAAATAGTGAAATCATTAACAGGAACCGCGCACCCCTACAGCTACTATCACATCTTGAGAAGAATAGATAGAATAGAAAGAGCATTGCGAGCATTATGTTAGCCTAAAGAAGGCTAACCAAAAAGCAGAAAATAATCGATAAATGCGAAATAAATAAATAAATCAAGCTATGCCAAATAGTGTATAGCTGCAATCAAACAACATCAAAATGAATGAATGAATCAATAAATGAAAGGTGATTGAATCAATACCCAGCGCGAGTGAAACAGCTAAAGATGTCAACAAATTGAGAAAATACTGAAAAACAAAGGAATGTAAGGTGTGTAGCACGCAGCGGTGGCTGACATGATGCAATATAACATAAAATATAATGTTAAATAAAATAAAATAAAATAATTAAAATAAATACAAGCAAATCACATTCCAATTGAAAGCAACCGTAGACATGATTAGTTCCACCACCACTACCCCATAAAACATGCATCAGATTACAAATTATAAATTAATTATAAATAACAAATTACAAATTACAGATCATAAATCATAAAATATAAAATATAAATGATCATGATTATGACCATGCCAACACAAACTCAGACATCAATGCAATGCAAATGCAAATGCGAATAAAAGTAAATTGATATGTGAATGATATACGGAGATAAACGAAGATGATAAATGTAGATAATAAATAAAGGGACGAATAATTCAAGTCAACAAACAGGCAACATACTACTGTACAATATGAGAATGTAAGATAACAAGTCAAGTAAGATATTTAATGATCTTTGAATGAACTAATAACGGAAACCATATACCACAACACCACTCGTCAACACAGAGGAAGGAAATTAGAATAAAATAAATCAAACCCTTTAACTATAATCGGATGAATAAGCAACGGATAAGGAACGAATGGATGAATAAATAAAAGTAATGAATAATGAGTGAATAATGAATGATTGGATGCATGAATGCGAGCACAACTATGGGAATTAAGAAATTGAGAAATTGAGAGAATAAGGAAATAAATAAGAAAAATGAAAGAAACGAAAGGAAAATGACGGGTGAAATGTTGTAATGCTGTAACCAAGCATAATGCACCGTAATGAAATAAAATAAATAGAGTGATCATGATAAATCAAGCAAACTAACAAATCAAATTTAACAGAAATTTACAGAAATTTTAACAGAAATTTTGAAATTTGAATGTTTTAAATTTTACAGATTTCACAGTGTTACGCCCCGGCGGAAATTTTGAAATTTACCCGCCTTGCGTCCCTTATCAAGCCCTTTGGGCTTCCGAGGATTTCTCATGTAAGGTTCGTGAGGTGGGTGTTTCACTTTTCCGCCAATCTTTTCATTCCTCCTCTACCTTGTACATACTTGACAAGCCTTTCGAGGTTCCGAGAATTTCTCATGCAGGGGTGTACAAGGAAGAGTTTGAGTTTAATTCTTTTCTATTTTTGACTTCTTCTATTGCTTTCTCTTCTTTATTCTATTCTACCCTGGAATCGTGTATCTTGTCAAGCCCTTGGGTTCCGAGAATTTCTCATGCGAGGTACACGAGGAAAGGTCATTTCTGTTTCCTTCTTTACAATAGTTTACGTGACCCTCCTTGAAACTATCGTCGCCAACCATAGATATACAAGACAGTTTACAATCGGGTAACGCACAAAAACTCGCGTTAGCTCGTAAGAGAGAGAGAGAGCCGTTAGCACAACACCAGCGCTACGCAGTTATCCAGTGCTTCGCATTCCGGGAATTTCCCTTGGTAACTGCGTAGAAACGGGAAAACCGTAATAACTTCTTTGTCGAGGAAACTCTTTCCCTCTCATTTGCACAAAGCGTCAGCCGGTCCGATCAGGATCATTATTACCTGACCGAATGATAGTGTGAAAAGAATGGATGGATGAATATGAATTTAAACGACGAAACTAAAATAAATGAGAACCCTTACAAAGCCTAACGTCGCGAACGTTCGACCGCCGTTCGAAAATCAAGGGTCGTTCGAAGCAATAAACATTATTGTATTCGAAATTCTAAGAACTACCTAGCGACAACGACGAATTTTGAACAAAGGAATGTTCTGGTAGAAATGTTTAAATTCATTGCTAACGAAATGTCGATTCCACCGAAATAATTATGCGAAAGATTGTAAATGAATGCATAATCGGCATTGCGACCATCGTAAATACATCGTCCGCTTTTACGCTGATAAGATCTTATTATAAATCTGGAAAGATAAATAATTCTGATCCTGCTAAGGGAAAATAAATGGATAACGGTTTCAATTGTTAAATTATATATCTCGATTTCAAGACCATTCGTGTTTTAGTCAAATTAATAGTATCATTTAACAGTTCAACATTTGGATATTCAAATTAAATCAATAGCTGTAAATTAGCAATAATACATTTGAAGGAAATACTGCGTAGTTTCTAGAAAACCGTTGAAACTATCATGGCGACGTAGTAGAAAGAAAAAGGAACACCAAAGAAAGGGGATGAAGAATCTTCGTCTAGCTCGCGCGTCTTAGCCAATCACCGGGCACGCGACACTTCCGAGCACGTGCCACGATTCGTCAATCCGTCCCCTCCAAGGACGATGATCGCGCGACGGGCCCTTCGCCCGTCGATCTCGCGCAAATTTCGACACTCTTGATCGATCAATCGTCGAGGTACGTGGTCTTGAGCCCGTGTGTCCGAGAGACAAAGTTGTTCGGAAATCGCGACGGTTTTCCTCTGCGGTAAAGTCCTCCGCGTAGCGAGGCAGAGTGCCGTGCGAGTAGAAATCGTCGGAATCTTAACAAGGACTCATAGACGCGCACGTTAAACCTTCCTTCTCCCTAAATTGCTATCTTTTCTTTCTTATTTTAAATCGTTTGCTCGCGTATAATTCGTATTAACTTCATTCCGGGTAATTAAATACTAATATATATTCTTTTCCGTTCGTATTAGTTTGTCTCTCGTCGACGTACTCGTTTCGTTTAATTCATTATCGCCGCGACATGTGCAGTGTTCACAATCCTTACCGTTCTTTGGTGTTCCAGAATATCCAGCGAACATAGAGATCTCTACAAGTGAATTTATTATCTTGCATTGTATTAAACAGCGTTTCGGTAAGTCGATCCATTTACCATTTTTGAACACGACTGTTTATTGGCAAAACGGGCGATCTGTCCAGCCCTTCTTGGGTTCCGAGAATTCCTCCGGTCAGATCGTTCCAACGTTTGAGGTATCGATAAATACGTACAACTAAACTTGTGTTACGATTCCGTTTTTCACAATTCATTTTATATTCTATCAAGGGGGCACCTTAGTCCTGCCCTTTCGAGGGTGCCGAGAATATCTCTGGCTAGGGTGTATCCTCACGGCGGAAATACGCCAAATTTCAAGTTAATACAAGGGAAGACGGGATCGCAACAATCATCTCCCGCGATCATTATAAAAGCGTAAATCTTCAAGTGTAATCTCAGAGCGTGCATTTCGTTATGTTTTTGTTACTTTTATAAATCATCTTTACCCTTGTTAAACGATATTTATAAACTGGTATTATTCAGTAACGAGTTTCAAAATTTAAACATCTCCAATTTTTGACTTTCTAAAATCCGTTAATTCTTGATTATTAATTCTGTAAATTTCACATTCTTGGTTCTTATTCGTAATTAAATCAGTTTTACCAGTTAACCAGTTTCAAATTTATTTCATACACACCAAACACATTTCTTTTAATTATACACGCCTACCATTACATACAGATTCAAGGAGGGACCCGTACGGGACCTAAAGCGCTGAACGAACCCAAACGAAAGATCTAAAAGTTCAAATTCTAAATTCTAACATCTTAATAATTATCTTTCGTCTTTTAATTTGTCGAGAGCGTTAACCCGCTCGAGACTGGTGGCAGCGATACCAACCATCGCGCTCAGAATAGGGTAAAGGGTATAGGGAATTGCCTTTCAATCTTCTAGTTGAAACAGCAACCTCTTTTCCTCTTTTTTTTATTATCCTTTTACGTGGCGCCGTCGCACGCGCAACGTAACAACAGAACAGAAACATGAACGGAACATGAAGCATGAAACGTGACAGCACGATCATTGACTAAAACCCCCACCCAATAAATTATAATAAATTATAAATTGTAAGTTATAATGCGAATTACAAATTGTAAGCAGTTACGAGCGATCATGTCCACACAAATACAGGAGTGGTGATCCGCACCGAACTTGCACCGAATGATATCCAAGAATAAATAAATCACAGCACGTCTCGCAAGCATCAGGTCCCCGCCGCGCGCACAATCCACCCGTAAATATACAACCCACATGCACGCACGTACAGAGATTCCCCAACAAGCAGACAGCAGGGCAACATGCAGCAATTCAGAGAAAGGAAGAAAGGGAGAAAGGGAGAAAGGGATAGAGATCCATGTTGGGGCCCCCCTAAGACAACAAAATCGGCCAGCGCCGTCGTTCCGAATGACAATAAACAGCCGCTCGAGACGGACGCCTCACCGATTAGGCTGAATGAAATACGACCCCCGCCACACGTGCGACAAATCTGCAGACCCAAGGTCGCCGCGTCAAGTACCAAAGCGACCACAGTCCCGAAATGCAAGACATACCAGGGTAAGGACAAAGCAATATATACTCCATCAACAACCTAAAGCAAGTCGACTGACTAAAAATCCGAAAATTTCCAAGAGTCAAAATATAAGGCAAACAGCAGGCGAGCCGCGGAGGCAGAAATCAGGCCCATAATGCGTCAACACATCGATACCAAATGACCAACAACAAGATAAAGAGAAAGTAAAGCAAAAATTAATGCTAGAATAAGCATATGCAGGCGAAAAGAAAGGCATCCCTCCTTACATCCCAATTATATTAACCCCGACGCAATACTGGATTAAGAAACAGAGTACTATCATATTAAATTAAGTCAAGACAAGAAGACAAAACTAGGACTACAATTCCATCATATCGAGATTCGACACTAAATTCAATCTAGAAGGTTGCAGCCAGAGTAAGGATCAACCCAGACGAGAATATGAAAATATGAAATGAAAATATGAGATCGCAGCTAAATTAATGAAAACACATTCGAAATTGAACAAGATTCAACCATGCGAGATAAATAAAAAGAAAAAGAAAATAAATGATAGTAATATATAATAGATGATGGAACCAGATGAGATTGAAGATTTTAACGCCGTGGTGCTCCAGGACCCCGAGGATTGTAAAATACAAAATCCGTAATCGAATATGTACCTCAATTAGTCAAAATCTAGGTCACGATGAAACCGTAATCAAATCAAATCAGAATTGAATGGAGCAAACGGGATCCAGTGAGCTAAATTAAAATTATAATTAAAATTATAATTAAAACAAAAGTTGAGATTGGAATAACAATTAGGATGAGCCCGTTAAGCTCATGATCACGAATTGAGTAAGAAAACCTAAGCCATGGAAATTAAAGATTAGATGAGACCATTCACTATTAATGGCCTTGAATAATATCGAGAAAAATCCGAACCAGCACCGTATCTTTAAATTAAATGAAATTAAATTAAGGCAAGGTAGAGGGCAGACCGCCGTGCAATTCACGCCAACAGGGACGATGCGAGGCAGGTTAACGCACTCGCAAGAACCCAGCCTCGCATTTGAAAGGTCCTGAAGCTCTCAAAATTTCGCGGTTGAGCCCAATAAAATTTGTAAAACTTATAAAAAACTTATCTCCCCAGCCATTAATAAACCAAGAAAAAGTAAAAGAAGCAAAACTCGATCAATTTTAACGACGCAATCAAAACCTTGTATTCATTTAACAAAATAAAATAAAATAAAAATAAAATAAAATATTTAACAGAATATATGTACATCCTTTCTACTTATAAATAATTCCTTATTGAACAATCAAGTATAGGTTTAAAATGTAGATTCCAGCTCCACAGGATTTGAACTAGGCCCAACAACAGGTCACGCCGGCCCTGATTGTCAGAGTGAATCAACCAAGTCGATCGGATCTAAGAAGATGCACTGAAACGAATAAGAACAAGAAATGCGGACAAATGACGTCAGTTCAGGATTAAAATTAAAGTTAAATCATTAAAATTAAAGTCAACTCAAAATTTAAGAAATCATGATTATATACAACATATAGAAACAGGATGAGCAGTGATCCAGACGAATAGGGGTGAATTTAGAAAATCAAGAATCCGGACTCAGACCCTCAAATCTGCCAACGAACAATCCCTGAGAGTTTCAGAATCAAAGTCTGTAAACTCTATAAGCTAAAGCCAAAATAAAGGTAAAGGACCAATTTACGTGGGTAAGATTAGACAAGAATTTCAAGGCCATAATAAAATAAATAATGTTGAGGTGGGTTGAAATGACATGAAACAATATGAAACAAGGAGGTTTTAAGCTAAATCGCAACCCGAGGCTTCGGAACCATGAAAATTACGAAACCCGAAAAACCCCAAAACACGCGTTCCCAAGATATAAACAACCTTAATCTAATCCACAAGACAATAAGAAGTAACAGAACAGGATAAATTACAGCAGAATTGAGGGTTGAAGAAAATTGCAATCTCGGGATTATAGTTGAAATCAGTCAAGGCGAAGACGAGGAATATTAGAGAACCTGAAAATCCTGAAAATTATGTGAACTTTGCCGTGATTAGGGACATTGAATGATCCCGGATCAACGAGCCCAACACCAGGCGGTTAAAACGGTTAAAACTAAGATTAAGGGTCAAGTCATGAGAAAACTCGACTTTGAATAGGATTAAATCAAATTCAACCTTGAGTCAGGAGGAAATAAAATGAATGTAATATTTGATAGCAGTTAACGGCCATAAATATTTGGAGAGTAGAACAAACCATAGGAGTAAGGATATTAATTAATTCAAAGTTAGCCCATCGAAAAGTAAGAGTTAGAGTTTACGCTTAAAGTGTATCATTAAGATAAAGCCATCAGTCAGGATCGAGTGAATACATCCATACTATACGGCCGAAGGCGAAGCTTTACGACTCGGGTCAAGAGTCAGGTATCGAGCGGCCGTAGCCCCAAAATATTGAAGTACCGAAGTGCTGAATGGCGCCATAAATAAATAGGTAGACAAGGCCGCTCCAGCTGTGAAAACATACATCTGGCAACGATGTCGGTGAAATACTAGGAAGTTACGATAGTATCTACAGATGGACAATAGAACGAGATTGAGTGAAAGAAATAGAAGAAATAAAACACAGTGTACAAGGTGTATTCCAGCATTACTTCTAATTATATAATAATTGCAGAAGGAAAGAAAAAACTGCTGCAGATCTAAGCACCCTGCAACAGAATTAACAATACAATGGAAGTCAGACAATGCAAAAGGCCGAAATTGACAGTATGAAGTCGAAGGGAAATCATAATTGCTGCAAAATCGTATGAAACATAAACCGGAATTAGCCCGAATCAAATCAAATCATTATCAATATCAATCCCTATCAAACATAATTATAATTATTCAATAACAAAAAAGCAAATTTAAGGCCGCCTTTAAACTGGAATTGAAATCGGGCTCGCGACTAATTCCTGTCAGCCCGTATAGGAGCGCGAATTTACCATTCAGTCAGTCACTCGCGTAATCATCGGCCATGCCTGCGATTGGGGCCACCACCACAGGCATGGATACAGGAGGCAAGAGAAGGGCGCGTCACCCCCCAGCCAATTCTCACCTCAGCCTTGCCAGTGCGCCCCCTCCAGCCAATGAGCGCATCGCCTTGTCCGCCAATAACCAGCCGTCAAATCAAGATCCACCCTCCTGAAACCGTAGCGGAGGGGACCACTCGCAGACTTTCCAGTCCGCTCGCTCGACTCCCCTCAGTACAAATCGTCCAGTCGCTCCACACACCGCACAGTGCTAGCTTAAAGGTGAATCGAGAATACCACCTTAGCAACGAATCAGGTAAGGGTAAGAGCCAGTCACCAGGGTCGTGACATTAATCCTAATCCCAATTAAATCGCATAATTAACACTATTTCCCATACTAGCGAACACCTTATCTCATTATACATAAAAGAGCAGATTATCAATCAATCAATCGAACATTCATTCATTCAGTCACATAATTCAATTACTGCATTCATTCTCTGTGATCACCCATCATTTACACAGCAATTGACTAAATTAGCCATTCAATCCAACAGCTAAAGAGAACAGAAGCGGAAAGAGAGAGAGAGGGAAAAAGAAGAGAAAAGAGAAAAGAGAAAAGGAAAAGGAAAAGGAAAAGGAAAAGGAAAAGGAAAAGGAAAGGGAAAGGGAAAGGGAAAGGGAAAGGGAAAGGGAAAGGGAAAGGGAAAGGGAAAGGGAAAGGGAAAGGGAAAGGGAAAGGGAAAGGGAAAGGGAAAGGGAAATGGAAAGGGAAATGGAAAGGGAAATGGAAAGGGAAAGGGAAAGGGAACGGGAAAGGGAAAGGGAAAGGGAAAGGGAAAGGGAAAGGGAAAGGGATAGGGAAAGGAAAAGGAAAAGGAAAAGGAAAAGGAAAAGGAAGGAAAACAGCAGAGATAATTGCCACAACCAGCAGTCAGGAACAACAGGAAGTGAAAAGGAAAGGAAGATAGAAGAAAGAAGGAAAGAGAGTGCTTCATAATTATATAAAACATAGAGCACCTAGGGTACGCAGCACTAGTGAAAGTGAAGTAAAGCGCGATGTAGCCTATCCTTTAACCAAATAGTGAATAAAACAAACAGCTAGTGTAGATTGGATGTAGTTAAATGGGGTGATTAATAAGATGATAACTAAATGATTAAATGATTAAATGACTAATTAAATGGGATTAATTAAATGAGCTAGTTGAATAAGCAACATGTAGCATAATAATAGAACGATAGAACAATTAGATGGATAAGTAGATAAATAAGTGAGCAATGTGATAAGCTAATAAGCAAAGAGCAAGAAGTTCATAGAAGTTTATGAGTGAATAATCAACAGGTCCCCCAGCAAGCATCCCGCCGGGCCACTTCAGCTCCAGCCGATTACAACCATGGAGAATCTGAAAAAGGACCTATTACCCGCCATAATCGAAACGAGCGGAGAGGGGGAAGGGCGACCCGGCACCTCAACAGGAAATGTTGTCACCAGGGCCCCGTGCTCAACCTCCACAGCCAATCAAGATCAGGGAGGAATCTTGGTGTACCCCAACGTATGTATCAACCGATCATCTCTAAGCATCAGCAACCTGCCCTATCAAGTTCAATTGAGCAAAATCAAAACGGCCATAATCAGCTTAGATTAGGTCTGAAGTAGACAATTAGACTGATAAAATCTATAGGAGCCAGGATTCATGCCAAAATTTATATCAAAGTCAATATTAAATCAGGATGGAATGAATTGCAGTTAACATTTAACATTTGCTGTATTTGATCCAAAGTAAAACTGAAACCAACATCAAAACCAAGATGACCGCCTAGATAAGAATTAAAGCAGAAACAAGTCAAGTCAGTATCGTGGTGGAATTACAATTATTAGACAGAAAACCGATGTGGCCTTAACTAACCACCGTCAGTCGAAATTGAATTCAATTTAGCTGAATTTGAGAAATTTTAATTTAATTAAATAGCAGAAGTTTGGCAAAAATTTTGATTAACTAAATAGATTGGAATAATTAGGATTATACCTAACTAAACAAATTGAATAATAAAATTGAGTAAGAGTTAGCAAAAGTTAATGGAGTTTAATCAAGATAGGGTAGGGTATGATTGAATCATACTCTGAATGCATACTGAGATCAAACTAAACTAGGGTGGAACAGAACAGAGTCAGATCATTTCAATATCAATAAATTAGACCTAATCAAGATGAAAATTAAATTCAGCAATGCAAATAAGCTAGGGCAGCAGGCCAATAGGCTGACAACCGAACTCAAGGCCAACATGGTCAACCAACATAGTCATAAGCGTAATCAAAATCAGCCCAGTATAACATTAGGTCAAATCAAACCGAGCGGTACCAAATGAATCAAATCACAATATTGTAACAAGCAAGATGAGAATGAGTAGTAATAATTGAATTGAGGTCGCACTCACAATCTGACCTAGATAAAATTGCAATAAACCAATTAAATTAAATCAAACTAAATTAAGTCAATCAAATTGAATTAAATCAAATTAAACAAAGTCTGCAATTGCCAAAGCCAAATCAAGTAAATTCAGTGGCTATCGAAAGACTTAGCACCATACCGTAGCCCTAAGCCATAGCCTTAAGAAATCGTAAGTAAATAACCGTAAATACAACAACTCCTAATGTCTGCCCTCCATTTCCAATCATTACAGCAGCAGGACGCCGTAATTTCGGGATCAGTGGATAGAGCTGTGTCCGCCCACCTTGAGCGAATACAACGGGAGACAATGCGCCACGCGGCCGCGGTGGTGCACCTAAGCCGGGCATCATCGGGGCGACGTGACCCGTACAGATGGTCTCGCCGAAGTCAAACCTACCCATGGCATCCGAGATCAACCCCAACAGCACCGCGGCCGCGCAACCCGCGACCGCGCAACCAGCGGCCACGCAACCAGCCACCACCCCCATTGATGGGATTACAAGCATATCCCCCAGTCCACCAGTTGCCGCCGAACGTAAACCATAACAATCCAGCCTATACCCAACAATACCACCACCAGCCAACTCGCTCATATCTATCGCATCCACCTCCCACATATACACCGCCCCAACCCGCATCATATTCATATAACCCCCCATTTACAGTTACCTATCCGGCCTCATATACTCCTTTGCCACCCTCGCATCCACCACACCCCTACCATCAATAACGCGGTTAACACGATCAATAATAAGTTAGTTAAGTTAGCATTAAGTTTGTATTTGTGTGCCTAGGTTATAAGATAATAATAATAACAATACTAATAGATTGTAGGTTTGTCAATGCAAATATAAGACGTAGATGTAAGCTAGAATGTAAGAAGAATAAATTGCAAATCCAGACATAGGTTTAGATATGATTTTAATTAAAATATATGAAATATACATCTAATATATGGTCAGTTCAATTAATTCACAATTCCAGTCCCAAGCTGTATCACCGCATTGTCGCGCGTTATCATGCGCTATCGCGTCCCACCATTACCCAGGATGTATATTATGCATAACCAACGATCAGGATCAATATCAATCATCCATTACCCAGATCCGACTCCAAATCTGCGTCTACACCGATTAACCCGATAAATCAAACAATAGCCAGATGGACCGATAGCAACTAAGAAGTGATTAATTATTAGAAAGATACCCGGCCACATCATTCAAGCCGGTCAATCACTTGAACTATTGGAACCATATTACCCCCTGCGGCCCCATGGACCTAATCACAGCGCAGAATCAATAAGTAATAAGTACTATGAATAATTAAGCAGCTTATAGGTAATGAATTTCAGACAGTTAGTGGGTATAAACAGGCAAAATGCATCATCATGCCGGTGATCTCTGGAATATTATTATTATAATCATTATATTGTGTTAACAAAAAGCGAATATGTAAAAAGACAACAGAAACAAAGAAAGAAAGAACCTAAATTGACCAATCGAAGCAATTGATCGAACCGGACCCTAATCAATCGCATCGAACTTACTTAGTCGAACGATCGAATAATCGAATTATCGAATTATATTTCCAAGAACAACCGATAGAGCGCGCGCGTCCAACGCCAAAATAATCAATCAATAAGGTGCATTACTCAAAAGCGATATATAGAACCAGTATGTGTAATGAGGCATAGCCAATATCGTCAATTGAACATTAAACAGCTGACACTGGTTATAAGAGCTTAAATCGAACAGTGTGATGAAGAAAGAAGGAAGGAAGGCGTAAATTAGGTTTTGGAAGGTTAGTAAGGTTAGGTTAGTGTAGTACAAACTAAGTTAAGTCATACATCCAAACCAATTAACTCAAATCCTACCGCGAAGTAACTCGTGCAATTGCCACCCACCCCTATACTCGCAACAAGGGAGAGACAATAAACATCAAACCTAACTTAAAGATGGCAATTACAACAACCCTATTCACTGGATAATTCGATGTGTATATAGAAATCAAGAGGGTAGTCATAAGCGCCGTGCATACGGAATGCCATTATCCAGTAACAATAATCAATTATCAATTAGTCATATATATGAGAAATCGAGTGGAGAAAGTTCATAATTAAATTAGGACCATAGCAGGAGTCTGTTGCAAGTCAGAGGTAAAGAATATAAAGTTTGTATGTATGTATGTAGCGTATGTAACGAATGTAACAGTGTAGCGCACAAAGCAAAACCAAACAAAACAAAACAGGAATAAACAGGAATATTATTTCAACAGTTACGACCGCCCCTGTGCCTGATGTGGCCAAATCTGCATACGTCAGGAATGACTAAACTCCCAACAGCGAAGCAGTAGACTACAAGCCAAGAGTTTAGTGTAATTAATTGGGCGACCATGAAAGCAGATACATCCAGGTCCCACAGGAAGGTACAGCTCACTATGTTTCATTCAATCAGCACTGCAGGCCGTAGCAACCGTAGTAATTAACTCATTATAGGAAAGAGGAGAATTGTAATGAAGTTGATATGACGCAACTGAGCCATGATGCTGCCGCCGTCTATCCCGAGATTCCAGCAGTGGCCAGATGCTAGAAGATGCCATCCAACAAACAGAACTGTTGCTATACTGGGAATTTGCAAGACCAAGGGCAGCAGGCATATTAACCGACAGATTGGGTCCAAACCAAGCCGCCAGGTGAGCATATCAGTTTGCATAAATAGTCAACAAGTCAATATTTTATCACGCTACTTGGAATGAGATGAAACAAAATGTTTGAACATTAAACCTTCACCAAGGACTAACAGGTTTAGAGGGTTTACAGAAAAAAGGGGGGGGGGGTACAAACGCCAACAGTGGCAATAACCGTGGGTGCAACTGCAGGTTGAAGAGGAAAATAGGGATGAAGGAAGCGGGGAGTAACCTGAATGGCTAATAAGCACTAATGGACAAGAAAGGAACAAGAAACAAGAAATAGTCAGCCGAAAACGTAGCTTCCATACATAGTATCGGATTCCGCCTGGAAGTGTATCCATTCAATGAGGACTAGGAGTTGATAACTCCAAAATGAAGCAACAACAACATCGATGATACCGATAATGAACAGAACATGACCTAGGTATAACGTAAGGGAGTTAACCAGGCCCATGTGCCAAACCTATTACAAAGAGTAATCGTAACAGTCAATCAGCCAAGAGGATCGAAAAGAAGCCAGAATAATAAATAAACAAACAAATAAACAAACACGGCCAGCAATTGACCGGCCGGCATTAGGTACAATTACAATGGTGTGAAGAGCCAAACAATGCACGTCCATGACCAGCGACATACTGGAATTGTCAATGCCTCAAGCACATCACAATACGCGCAACATGTGCAGTACACGTAATACACGCCGTGCATACAAGCATGCAGTACACATGAGATACACGTGCACGCACGCACGCCTGCACAGAGTCAGTAACGAGAGAGTACCAAACTGGGACGACACAACAGGTAATCCCAAGTCAACATAAAAGGTAACAAATAAACTTTGGTAGTAATTAAGTTGACCGGGCTGTCAAGTAGCTAACTCAATCCAGCTAAGAACGAATCAGGTTACAGTCCGAGGTCCAGAACCCAAATCTAAAACCTAAAATCCTGAATCATGAATCCCGATCAGAATTCCGAATCTCAATTCCGAACTACAGTTACAATTACAGACCTTCAGACTTCCAACTTGTTTGTTGCCAGTGAACAATGGACAATCGTAAATCATGTAATCGTTGCAGGGTTAGAGGTTACAGAGAGCAGAACAGAAGCTGTCTAAACCACGCTAGCGGCAACATAACACCTCAAAATATCGACAGCTAAGGGATTAAGGAATTTATTGCAGGCAGGAACTCCCATCAATAGTGCAGTACACCAAGAGACAGCAAATAAATATAACCAGACAGAAAACGCAAAAGGCAAATACAGGCCCCCCATCCACTATTATGCCTCTTAAAATCCAGTCTCTTAATGAGTAAATTTAAATTGATTTAAATTATCAAAATTAAATTACATAATTTAACGAATTTAACAGTTTAACAGTTCTGTAAACAATCTTGTAATCACTGCAAGTAAAATTATATATCATATATCAGCAACCAAACGCCTTACTTATATTGTTGAATCCGAGCGATCTGAGCAATATCCGTTCGCCTGCAAACTGCATTTGGCTCCCGTATGAGATGGATGTAAATATAATATGTAGATATATGAATGTAAAGTGTATATATAAATGTAAAGTGTAAAGAGAATCATTAATAAAATGTAAAATGCAAGATGTGGCAATGATAATTGAATCAACGTATCAAGATCCTGATCCCTTTTACGTAATATTCGCCACTTCCCACACCCATCCCACCATCCCTCCCACCGCCACAACTGTGGCCAATACAGCAGCCAATCCCGCTTCGAGAAAGAGAGCCGAGCTGCGTCGTCTATCCATCTTGTGCAGCCCCAGTGGTTGACAATCCATCGACCAGTCATCACGAAAATTTATTGCGCAATTTGCACATCACCCAGGATCCATCTCAGGTGAGAAAGTTGATAATAGTAATAATCACGTCGCCAATCTATTGGTTATGACAAGCATTCATGAACCCACACCAGTAGCAATACGTTAAAACCGCACACACCGCATCCCTAGCGTTCCGTGACTTTCCAACCTCAATTACGTTATAACCCACCTATCCAATCGTGCTTAACATGGCGAAGCACTCACCAAACCCTAGAATACATAATGCGAATCACTAATATGCACTCTGTCCACAAAGCACACAACGAGATCGAGATTACTGTAAAGAAGACGAAGACGAAGACGAAGACGAAGACGAAAACGAAAACGAAAACGAAAACGAAAACGAAAACGAAAACGAAAACGAAAACGAAAACGAAAACGAAAACGAAAACGAAAACGAAAACGAAAACGAAAACGAAAACGAAAACGAAAACGAAAACGAAAACGAAAACGAAAACGGAAAGAAGAAGAAGAGGAAGAAGAAGAAGAGGCCGGAGTGCAGAAGCACCGAAGAGCAAGGGATAACAGACAGAAATTTTTGTCCTTATTTAAAGTAAGCCATTTCAAATTACCCAAGTCGCTAGCTCGTCAATAGTATTAGTATAGTTATCACAGATATCTAGTAACAACCAATGTCATTGATTGGCTGAACGCAAATTGTAACAACGTTGTGACAACAAGCCAATTAAATAAATTAAGACATAGAATAATCAAACAATCAGCAAAACTAATACTATAATTTGTTTGACAGGAACAGCCATGTCCGCTTTCACGGTGTTACAAGCGAACCTGAACCACTGTCGCGCCGCACAGGATATTCTCTGGCAGGCCGTACACGACTATCAAGCCGACATTGTGGTAATAAGTGAACCACATAGCCCGCGCCCAGAGTGGTACACCGATCCCAGTGGGACCCTGAGCGTATGGTGCATACAGCGGCCACCGCCCGCCGCAGAACTCGGAGCAATACGTAAGATACACACCTCCGATGGCTGCGTCGGCCTAGAGACCCGCGACTTTATTATTTTGGCGTGCTATTTTTCCCCCTCTCTTACAATGACGACCTACGAAGTGCAGTTAGACAGCTTATTGACCAGGATCGTTTCATCCAGCAAGCCCTCAATCATAGCCGGGGATTTCAACGCGCGCTCCGTGCAATGGGGATCGGATCGAACCGACGCGCGCGGGTATCGATTACTTCGCGTCTGCGAACAAACCAGCCTAATACCCGTGAATAGCCAAGGTAGCCCCTCCTTTACCCGCAATCGCCAGCAATCCCGCATCGATGCAATGGCATGCAGTCGCGAATTAAGAACCCGCCTGACCCGCTCGTTCGTATCTACAAAATATACCGGCTCCGACCACAACTACCTGATACATCGCTTCACCGCCACTGCCGCCTTCACAAGCTCTTCCATGAACTCAGAATGGAATATCCAAAGCAACCCACCCGGCATGGAAGAGTGGGCCGCTATAATAACCACTAATTTAGCTCTACCGCCAGAGACACCCACCTGGATTCGTGACCGGACCTTCTTTAGATTCGAAAGCCGATCCGATATAGACAATGCCATATCTGAGTTGGAATCATGGTATGAAGCCGCACGAGTACCAAGAACGTTAAAGAAAAGAAAATATGTTTCCTGGTGGAACAAAGAACTATCAAAACTCAGGCTGACCGCAGCGCGATCTCGCAAGAAATGGCATCACGCGGCCCCGCATGTAATAAACATTCTCGAGCACCCCCTCCGCCAACGCATGCTATCCGACCGTCATGCATTAATCAGGGCAATTCGTAAGAGCAAGGATACTTCCTGGTCCGAAATGATCAGCGAGGTGGCCCGGTATCCATGGAGCAAGCCTTACAAATCCGTAATGAAGCGATTAAAAGGAGGCTCCCAACAAATACGCCTCAACGAGACTGAATTTAGGACAGCCGTGTCACAGTTGTTCATAACCGAACCCCCAGTAATCGAAAGGGATTAACCAACCTCCCCCCTCGCACCTATCAATTCCAACAATGCCCCTACAACCACTCTCGCACAAAATGGCCCTCCCAGCCCCCAACCCGGACCCAGCAACGCCCATCCGGGGCATCAGGCCACAATAAATGTAAATGCTCCGTCTAGTGTTCTAGCCAACGCCACAGCGAGAATAAACCCCATTTCATGCGACAATATATCGACTCGGCAAGGAGTCCCGGAAGACCCAGAGGAACCCTATCCATTCAGTGTCCTTGACGTTGCCGCAGCCCTCGGCAAAGTGTCCAAAGGAAAAGCGCCCGGGCGCGACGGGATAACTGGAGAAGCCCTTCGCCCCATTTACAAACTAGCACCAGAATGGGTGCGCGACCTATTCAATGCATGCTATCGCTTATCGTACTTTCCCGCCTCCTGGAAAGTCGGCCGATTAGTGTTAATACCTAGACCCGGGAAGCCTTTCAATACGTTTTCAGACCTGCGCCCTCTCTGCATGCTATCAAACCTCGGCAAAGGCTTTGAATACGCCCTAAAAGAACATTTGGAGGATGCCCTAAAAGATTCTGGGGATTTGTCCCTTCGCCAATACGGTTTCCGTCGGAAGCGGTCGACGCAACAGAAAGTAGTAATATCGGAGTGGGATCGCGCACGCAACTCTGGATACCATTGCCTATTAATTGGACTAGACGTGAAGAACGCCTTCAACACCGTTCAATGGGGAAATATCATTTCTGCCGCTCGCCGTCGCAATTTCCCACCCCCCCTAATAGCGATGTTAGAAAATTACCTAGACAGCAGATTTATAGGTACCACGATGCCTGACGGCACATGGATTGAACAAGCGGTGTACGCCGGAGTTCCGCAAGGATCAGTCCTGGGACCGCTCCTATGGAACTTGGCGTACTTCTCAATTTTAGAAGTCGTGCTACCCAAGAACGTAACGACCATCGCGTTTGCTGACGACCTAGCCATTATTATACTAGGCATACTGAGAAGCTTACGCGAAATAGCTGAGGTGGCATTACAACGACTCAGCGTATGGTATCGCCAGAATAGTCTAACCCTAGCCACCCAAAAAACCGAAGCCGTCCTCCTGACAGGTCGACGAGTTCGCGCCGGCCTGACCCTTCAGCACGAAACCTCAGTAATCCAGACCGTAATGCGATACCTAGGTGTAATGTTCAGCAACACCCGCAGCTTCCGTAGTCACATAGTGAAAGTTACCGACAAAGCCTGCAGAGTTGCCCAGCACCTGGCCTGGCTTCTGCCGAATCTACGCGGAGGAGGACACAAGCCTCGTATGCTCTATTACCGTGTCACCGAATCGATCGTACTATACGCCGCACCGGTTTGGCACGAAGCCGCGAAATTCAAAACCGTAGTTCATATTTTGCTATCAACGCAGAAGCTGGGCCTAATACGCGTAGCCTATTCTTACTACACCGTCTCGCACGTTGCCCTGACCGTCCTAACCGGTTGCATGCCCTGGAACCTGCTAGTACAGATCCGTCAACAGCTATTTGGTCTTGAAATTGACAATGTGGACGAGCACAACAGGTATATAGCCGCCGTTCGAGAACAGGCCCAGGCCAGCTGGCAACACCATTGGGAGAACACACGCTATGGCGCGTGGACCCGCCGTCTGATACCCAATATCGGATATTGGATAAAGAAAAACGGGCCACTACATTTAAACTACTACTTAACCCAGGTTTTAACCAATCACGGGTGCTTCAACTCATTCCTGCACCGAATCAAGCGCAACAGCACCCCAAACTGCTGGTTCTGTGACCCACCCGTAATTGACGACGCGGAACATACCGTGTTCCACTGCCCTCGATGGGCAGCCGAGCGCACCCGAGTGATACTAGAAGTAGGAGTGATGTATCCGGAAACCCTGATCGATTGCATCCTAGACGAAAATCGTCGAACCCCCTTGCTAGCATTTATTACAGAGATTTTAAAGAAAAAGGAGAGCATAGAGCGCGCACGGCAACGCGGTGGTCTAGTTCCCATCCGTTACCGAGTCCGACGCAGAGTCCGACGGAGACTGGCATAGACCCAACACACAAGCCTGCAGAAGAACCCATTGTCAGACAAAACGAGACAGCCTTACATCGCATTATGCGGGAGGATGAAAGAAAGAAAGAGACTGTACCAAACAAAGTCAATAAATGCAATTATTGAATTCTCATAAATAGTCAGATTTATTAATCCAACTCCTAACCAGAGGACTCCAGCCTCCGTTCCCAGATCAAGCGAGAGCCCCCATCCCCAGATATCTAGCCAAAGTGGCCAGCGAACCACATCCAAAACCGCAGTATAAGCAAGCAGCCGACACAGCAAGCAGCAAAGCATGATTAAACAGGTAAGAAGGTAGAAGCACAAGACAGAGATGACCAAATCGTTACCTAATAACAATAACAACAATGAATAAGTTAGCAAACAAGTAAGCGTTTAAACATATAAAATAAATACATGGGGTAGCCAGACGAGCTGGCGAATTAACAAGTTAGTGGGTCGTACGTGACAATGAATTCAATATACAGACGGTCCTGTCCACGCCTATCACCGGTCACACCACAACCAGGCAAGGCAAGGCAGACCGAGCAACTGAGCAACTAAGGACAGACGAGTAGGGATTAAGAAGGTAATAGGTAGTTAGAGAAGCATGATGCAGAGCAATGGCATTTCTCAAGAGTCATCCCGCATGCACAACAAATCTCCCAAATAATCGGCACAATGAACAGGCCATTCAAGCAGCAGTTCACAAACCTGCCGCGAGTGGTTCAGATGAGCAAAACAGCAACCGGGCCCCAGCACCAATCCACCAAGGCCCAGCACCCGGCTGCCCGGAGCAGGTGAATTATTCAGGCCATGAAGTGAAAACGTAGCCGGGCAAGGCCAAGTTCGTGATCAATCAAAGGAGGACAAAATGGGAAATCAAAATAATGCAGAACCAATCCGGCATCTAACAACTGTCGGTCCTTCTTCAATTCACAACAGGAGAAATAACGATGACCGTGTAAAAGGATTCAAAGTAGATGAGGACCATGATTAGGCATATGAATAAGTTAGTATATAAGAGGTGATTGATTGATAAAACATCATGATAGGCATATGAATAAGTTAATATATAAGAGGTGATTGATTAATAAACAAAGTGGATAGGGGCATCCCAGCCAACTTCTCAATGCACTATATCACACTAATGAAAACTAAACTAAACTCAACCTAGACTCAAATTAAATTAACATTAAATTAATTAACGAAAACCAAGATAAATAAGTCACCATACCCGGCCAGGCCCGTCCATGGCCGAATCAAGATTAATGCTGAAATACATGAGAACCACACTGAGGTGAACCGGAAACCCAAATTCAATCCGACTGACTGATAACAGATGAAAACGAAACGAAGCAAAATGTGGATGGTAAAGATCAATGATTAATTGAATCGTGTAAGGTTGAAGTAACAGTCGCGTCTGTGTCAGTTCAGTTTAAGGCTTAAAATGTTCTTTAGTAAATCAAAATGTTTCAATTAAGGTGCAATTAGAAGAAAGATGGGAGGCCAGGTACAATCAGATTGACCACAACCAGCTCCCAACCATCATCTATGTCAAGATTCAATCAAGTAAATAGGTAGATAGGTAAGTAAATCAACAATTGAGTCAACAGTATCAAATTATTTCAAAATCAGTTCGTAGCTAGCATAAGACTTTAATTCAATTAATACCTTAACGCCTTAATATTAATCCAAGGTGCCCAAATAAGAAGGGGGGGAGGGAAGAAGAAGGATGGGGAAGGATACTACCTTTAACACACCTTTAACACAGTCAGTCAATATGGTAGGCAAAGGCAAAGGAGGAAGAAGGAAGGAACATTCGGTGAGGACGACACCCGATAAAGGGGCTTGAATTAGCCTTGATTAGCAGCCAACAATTGGCAACAAATAGCTAAATAATTGTTGCTGTTGTTTGTCTAGCATTAAGTGGCGTAATGTCATCTCGTCCGTGTACTATACCAGTAACGCCTGAAACATGTGAATATGTAGTGTATGCATCGTGCTGCCAAGGGGAGAGCAGAATGTAGGAAGCGATGAAACAGCAAGATTGAACAGGCAGAAAGGGGGGTCGTGGTATTAAACAGACAGAAAGGGTCATGGAATTTCGCGCTTAACTTCCTTCGTCACCATTAGGCAAGAAATGACAGAGGAGCCGAATAAGGAGTTACATGACATCTTGGATTAGCAAAATCAAGACATGGGGACAATAATTAACAATTAATACCATTGATTAGTAAGCAATAGTTACCCAGGGGTTAAGCAATTTATTAATCAATCCTAACCATTGCAGACTGCAACAAGTCGGTCAGTCATCAAAGCACAACAACAGGCACAGTAAAGTGGCGCTGGATCACAGCACCCCGCCGGACAACATCTATGATAATCGTACAAAGCGCAACACCAATCAGCTTAACCGAATAACCCAACGCACATCATTAATAAGTTGGACGAAGGCAGTGAACATGTGAAGCCTGTAATGCAGCAAAGTACCAGAGAAAATACAGAGTAACGTCCAATTTAAGTCGCAGGAACTCCAGCAAGGCACAAACACAGACATCACATCCAACAGACCTCAGGAACGAGTTAAATTGAATAGTATAATAATCAAAAGGCATACATAAGGCATACATAGCATCGCCGCCCGCAATGCGCGATGCCCCCCTCCATAAGACAAGGTAAAGACAGTATAAATAAGCATAACGTGAACGTGAAGTTACAGTTAGATTAACTGTAGCTTCCCTACCCTCCCTCCACCTCCCCTCCCCCTGCTCCCCTATAATAACTAATTAATCTAAGTCAGCATAAACAGTTGCTAATAAAGACGTGACATTCAAACAATCTAGCCACATAGTGAAATTAAGCGATATAATGTAGGATAACGATAATAGCGATAACCACGAAGCATAGAAATATAATGCTGTGATAATATCATATAAAATAATAATAATAAATAGTTAAATAGCAAATGTAATGTAAATGGAAGTGCAGATGCAGTTACAACAGCACGATGCAATAATGATGCAACAAAATATATAACATTTCATATAATAATAATAGCAAATAGAAATAGAAGATATGAATATAATATAAGCAATAACTCGCAGTATATTAGAATTAATAAAATAAAAATAAAATAAAATAAAATAAAAAAAAAAAAAAAAAAAAAAAAAAAAAAAAAAAAAAAAAAAAAAAAAAAAAAAAAAAAAAAAAAAAAAAAAAAAAAAAAAAAAAAAAAAAAAAAAAAAAAAAAAAAAAAAAAAAAAAAAAAAAAAAAAAAAAAAAAAAAAAAAAAAACAAAAAAAAAAAAAAAAAAAAAAAAAAAAAAAAAACAAAAAAAAAAAAAAAAAAAAAAAACAAAAAAAAAAAAAAAAAAAAAAAAAAAAAAAAAAAAAAAAAAAAAAAAAAAAAAAAAAAAAAAAAAAAACAAAAAAAAAAAAAAACAAAAAAAAAAAAAAAAAAAAAAAAAACAAAAAAAAAAAAAAAAAAAAAAAAAAAAAAAAAAAAAAAAAAAAAAAAAAAAAAAAAAAAAAAAAAAAAAAAAAAAAAACAAAAAAAAAAAAAAAAAAAAAAAAAAAAAACAAAAAAAAAAAAAAAAAAAAAAAAAAAAACAAAAAAAACAAAACAAAAAAAAAAAAAAAACAAAAAAAAAAAAAAACAAAAAAATAACACACACAACACTAACATAACATAACATAACATAACATAACATAACATAATAATAATAAGGGGCTATAAGATGATAGCTTGCAACACGGCATGTAATGTGATCTAATGCAGTCTAGCGTAGTAAGACGTAATATGTAACAGCAATAAAATAAGTGGATAAAATACAAATGGATAATAAATGAATAATAAAAATAAATGAATGAAATAGCTGGAATAACTGAGATAACTGAACAATCATAATAACAACAAGAAACAAGTAACCGCCCAGCGTAAAGTCGTACATATTATTCTTGATCATTCCGCTCTGGCACTCAAAGCATCCCGTACCAAACCAAACCATCAGCAAATAACTAAACTAAACAGCCGGCAAATTATGGTCGAGACCACGTCCGTGACCACGGTCAACCGATTTTGCACTATATCGCCGATGTTTAATAACCGAACCGGCCCGTGCCTCGCCATCCCCCCTTCTCGGGCCCGTCGTCGCCAGCACATCGTCTTCCCCGCTGTGCCGGCCGCAGACACGCACCCGCGCCACACTCCATCCAATTTGGAGTTTATCAAGGCCAGAGACCCGACCAATCAACTCAATCGAGCACTCTAGCTTTACTCGAAGTCTGCCAACCCGGTCCATACCCGAATAAATGGGTCGGATGCTATCGTCCTCATTACCAGTCCCAGCGCTCACCGCACAACTAACGGCCCGAACAACCTCATCGACCTCGACCGTGGGGTCAATTTCAGAAACGTCGACAACCATAAATTTACGTACAATCCCGGCCTTCCACCCTGGACCGAGCCGAGTATTGATTCTGCTAGTAAATTCTTTGGCCAGATCTCTTTTGCCTTCCGGAAAGACAAAAAGAATTGTCCCGTCCTTCGTTCGGCGAATTCCCACCACGTGGTTTTCTCCTACGCATCCGCCAGCATGCATCTTTATCCTACGCACAGTCTCAACGTAGCTATAGCCCCTGGTGCAAGTGACCTGAACCTCGGTTTTCCCCCCGCGACGCGGTTGCTGCTGTTGCCGCGATTGATGCTGTTGTTGCTGTTGTTGCTGTCTTCGCTCCTCGTGCTGCTCCTTTCGCGGAGCGTGATAGCCGCTTCTGCTTCTGTTGTCGTCATCATTATTACTATTATCATCGTTATCGTCGTCAGTTCTTTTATTACTGCCAGTGGCAGCTACTATTATTTTCTCTCCCGCCGCTGTCCGGCCCTCAACCAGCACCGGGGATACCGCTAATCGGGGAAGGACAGATGTAGACTCAGATTCCTTGTCTCCTGCATCCGCGCCCTCCTCATCGTCTGAAATTACTACGATGAGGGCGGATTCATCAAGCGCTTCCCGCACCTTTTCTTTCTTTTCTTTATTGACCTTTTGATCTCTTCGCGCCCCAACCCGTCCATGACCTTGGCCAGTCCGCCCGCTAGAGTCAACAGCCACCGTACCACTGGCCGAGCCAACAGCATCGACATGAGACTCCTGAGTCTCCGGGACTATGGTTGTATTAACCCAGGTCCCTGATGCATCAGCCGGGGCGGGCTCCAACACTTCTGAGGTCGACACCGTCGCGGGAATCGCTGACAGCACAGCTGCAGGTATCGAGTATCCCGGTAGAGTTCTCAACTCTCTGAGGATAGCCTCCGACAACATTGGCCGCGAACGTGCTACAGCAACGGTTCGACCGCTTCCTCATTTGCTGGCAGCATTATCAGATGAGGTCACAGGCCGTCGCGGAGTCTGCAGCACGTCGCATCTCCGCACCAGCGGGCCGAAGATTCTTTCCTTTCCTTTAGGCATTGCAGCAGTAGCAGCCCCGGCCAACCCACGCAATTCACCACGTGAGGTCACGCTGTGCCCAGCATTCTCCTTGCAGGGCCGAGCCTGAGCATGGACGTATCCGGCCACTCCAAACATCCCATGCTCATCCTTGTTCTTCATAATCTTCTCTCCCGCATTAATTTTTTTAATAATCTGGAGGCGTATGTTACCTCCTTCCAAACTGTCCCGGCTTCCGCGAGAGGCTGAGGGTACCGAAGTAGTCGGGTGAGAGACAGCGCTCTTTGCCTGCTCTATATTTGGCCCGGATACTCCTGCGCACCCAGCACCGCCGACGCCTCCAGTATTACTGTCATTGTCCCTCCTGGGTTTGTGAGCGGCAAACTGAGGGGAGCAAGGCACCATACCAGCCCCTGAGTCACTTCCGCTTCCGGACCCTGACCATTCCGTCGTGCAGATCTCAAGGAGATCCTTGTTAAGATGTTCCTTATTGAATTGCCCCCCAAATTCCTTATTGAACTGCTCCCCAAACGGATCTGTCGGATCTGTCATATCGATGCTGATTGTCAATTGTTAATTGTTAATGGTCAATGACGAACTTATCGCGCCGTACCAGACCGTACTAAACCGTACCGTACTAACTGTACCAACCGCACTGCACTGTGAAGGCACGTAATAACAACCGCAAAGTAGACACGAATGAACCTAATATTACCAATGATTCGTTCATCGAACGTAAATCGTTCAATTATCCAATGAATTCAATGAAGAAATTACAATACAAACACAAAATACGAAATGAATTACGATGAACAATCCGTTAATGGTAGTAGAGGATTCAAGATTGCTATTCTAACAATCAGAGAGCTAAGAGTTTGGAGATCGCCAAACTGCAGAAAAAAAACAAAAAAAAAAACTAGTCAGACAAGGGTGAACCAAGCAGGCAAGGGTAAGAGTAATCTGAAGATTTAAAGAACTACAGAACTAGAGAGCTAAGAGGAGAGTAAAACAATGAAGACGGCGAACCCTTGCGTTACCATAGTGCCAGATGTCGGACAAATCCGTAAATTTATAAATATATCCTAATCCCGAAACACAAGGTTGGGCAATTCAAAATTGAGTATACAGACTCAAGGTTGAGAGCAAGGACTAGAGCAGAACTGTGAATCCCTGAATTTAATTCAAATCAATCTGATCAATCTGAAGCATCGTGATCATTCGCGCCATTCCATGCAGCGTCAGGCCATGTATACGGCAGGTTCGACCACAAATTCCCCACCCCTATTGGGGAACAGGCAGCCAGGCAAAGCCCAATCACTCCTCGTCCTTCTTTATCATAACTTATCCGAGATGGCAGCACAGCCAGAGTCGCGCAACCGCCCATGTAGCAACGCGAGAACATCGAAACATTGATCCAGCGCGCAAGCGCTAACCGCACCTCAACACATTGGCCCGTAGTGATCAAATTCAGTATGGCGGCGTTAATATGAATGAGTAATTATTATTGGACAACACGAATGAGTACAACAAAGGTTCAAAGGTTCAAGGTCAGATTAAAGCTAGATACAAGGTCAAGTTAGGACCCAGTTAATATAATTAATATAAATATAAATATAAACCATAAACCATAAGCCAAAGTTAAACAAAATTACGATAAGGATCAAAATGAGGGCTGTAACAATAACAACGTCAAATCAACTGGAATGGAAAATAAAATCATATCCCAGTTAACCTGAACTATGGTAAGTCAGATCAAAATCAGAATCGAATCACGATCGAATCAGGGCCAAAATAGAATTGAGCCGAATTAAATCAGGGTCGAAATCAAAATCAAAACAAATTGGAATAAAGAAAACAGACAATGCCTAGACATATACTCATAGACATTCACCGATGACGCGGGCAGCAAGCTAAGAATCGTATACAAATACAATATAATACAGTGTGTAGCGCAGTCAATAGCAAGCATCGAGTCCGAATCATAATCAATCCACATGCCCTCCTTAAATATAATGTTATGATAAATAAGTTAAGTCATGACTATTCTAAACCGATCCCAAGAGACCAGTCGTCATTATTTGTGATAATAGCTCGCCCAAGAAATGCAAGATCAGATCAAAGTCGGGTCAGCATCAAACAGATGCGGCGTCATTCCAGGCGCCAGCACAGGTGCCCAGCTGCGCGAATGAGCATATAAAGAGCATAATGTGAACATACAAGGCCATCTATGAAAGGCGCCCGCTATTAGACACTGCTAATATCCAGCCCCCCTGCCCCCTCCCACCATCAGGCGCGCGCAAATAGCAATCCCGCGAGGAAGATAGCCGCCAGCCTCGCGGGAGGGACACGCAGTGCCATCTAACAGAGTCGGAACCAACCACACTACCCGCCGACAACCGCCAGGCCGCTCGGACATTGCCCGCCTCACTAGTACAAATGAAGGCAATAACATCCTGACCAAACACAGGCTTAAGCTTACTTTAGATAATATGAATATAAGTATAAATGTAAATATAAATGAATGTATAAATGCATTAAATAAATCAAACAAAATAATTTAAATAATTAATTTTAGATAATGATGGGTCAGCAATAGTAGCCCGGAGTAAATCAAATCGAATTCGGCAAATAAATTCATCAAATAAATGAATGACCGTATGACCGTAACCCGCTAGAACAGTCAACCACCAGCTGCTAAGCAGCATGCCGCGCCGAGTAAGGTAAGCTAAGATAAGGTAAGCTCAGTAAATAATTAAAGCAAGTAAGTAAATAAATAAGTGAGTAATCTTCTCTATTTCAACCATACAGGATGATCAAACTAATTAAATTAAACTGGATCATATCATGTGGCATACAGTATTCAGTCACCAGGCCGTCAATTTGGGCGATACCAATTACAACTCCTCCATATGATTAGGTATGATGAAATATTAAATGGTACCGACAGCAATGAGACAAATGGGTAGAATTAAATTAAGGTGGATATGGTGGGTGGCTAAAGGTTCCACCCGAATCAACAGGAGTATGCCACCACGTCCGCATTCAAATAAATCAGTATAGGAAAAGAAGAGCTCCATCATAAGCCAAGCCCCACCCACAGGTCGCCATCCGCATTAAACCATCAACCGACTCTCATGGTCGGAAATATTAATATTTGCTAATTTGCTAATGTTGTCCACTGATATTACCAACTAAAGTCACCTGCCAACACCGATTGGCTACCATTCTCACGACACAATGTCTTTTAACTCACGGTTGCAGGTGTAAATTGCACACTTCAGTTATAAGATAAGATACTAAGTCAAATAATGAAGATAATAAATAAAGTACCATAAATACAATACCACCGTCAAAAGTGATATAAGCTGTCTCATAACCCAATGCAGATTACAGCAGGTTACCCGTATCAAAAGATTAACGGGATTATTGGACAAATCCAAATCCATTGACTTCATCAACAGCAGCTTATCCTAGCTTCAGTGAAATCAAATCCAATCCAATCCAAATCCAATACTTCCAACCGTCCTTCACATGTCAGCCGGGTACCCGGCACCTGCAGAAGCAAACCAACAATATAGCCAACGAGTAACGTGTGTAACGTGTCAAGAAAGGAAACGTTCGCATAAGAATCTCAATGAGTAGCAGCATGCATGAACGAATGGAACACAACATGCACCACATGCAATAATATTAATGAACTCAATAAAACAAAATGAACGGGACGAAACAAAATGTACTAAGCCACAGAGATGCGGCCAAGGTCAAATTTAACCCCGTTGCGAAACTTAATTCTCGAATTGATCAAAGCAGCCATTACACAGCCGCATAGGGGCCAAAATCACAGTCGCAGTCAGAGTGGATCCCCACCCCGCCACATGAACAGGAATCAGTTCAACGTTGACGTCGAAGGCAAACTCAAGAGCCAACTGAACCAAAGTCAAGAGTTACATAAGGTCAAATAACTATCATGCCCCATCAGAGTATAATCATAACAGAGGGCAAGCTCAGATAATAATGTTCCAATGTTATAATCAATAAAATCGTGCAAACCCCCAACATTAAATAGAACTTGATTAAATAACAATTAAATACAAAACTCAACCGCTCGAGTAGATTTTAATAAAAGTAGGCAGAAAGGAATGCCCCCTTAGACAACCGGCAAACACTTGAGCAATCAAGGTCAAATAATCAGTTATCAATTCTTCCCAGTCCGCTGCATTCCCACTGAACAATCTCAAAGTTAACAGCAAACCGAGAAGCCACATGCTTTACAGACCTCGCTTGTGGATAAGCCGCGTATAATTAACAATTTAGTGATTTAGCAATTTAATAATTCAGTAATCAAGTGATTAGTATAATCAAGTTCATAACAAAATCAAAATGTAAGAATATAAAGAATATAAAGAATATAAAATAAAATAAAATATAATATATATAATATAATATATATAATATTTATAGTATAATAATATAATAAAATAATATAAAGAATCAAAAATATCACCGTAGCTAACGACACAAGCCGCCTTGTAACATAATGCAACAGAAATTGCAACAAGTTTCCAGGTTCCCGTATCATAAGGAATGCGAGATTATCGAACAAATTTATTGGCTTTGTCGATCAGCAACTCATCCCAATCCAGTCCAGCTCAGTTCAACTCCTCCAACCATCCCTCAAATGTCAACCGGGCACCCGGTACCTGTAGAGGCAAAGCAACAATGTAGCCAACGAGTATCTTGTCGAGAAAGGAAACGGAACGTTAACAGAACGTTAGCGTAAATGCATCTAAATAAGTAGCAGCATGCATGAATGAATGGAACACAACACGCAATATTAATGAATTCAATAAAACAAAATGAAACGGAATAAAACAAATGAGCTAAGCCACAGAGATGCGGCCAAGATCAAATTTAACCCCGTTGCGAGATTTAATTCCCGAATTGACCGAAGCAGCCGTTCTTCAGCCGCGCTAGAAGCCAAAATCACAGTCGCAGTCAGGGTGGATCACCACCCCGCCACACGAACAGTACTTAGTCCAGCGTTGACGTCGAAGGCAGATTTATGAGACAACCAAACCAAAGTTATAAGAGTAGCAAAAGTCAAATAACTAGACCTATCAGAGCGAATAATCATAACAGAGGACAAGCACAGATAATAATGTTCCAAAGTTATAATCAATAAAACCATGCAAACTCTGCAGCATTAAATAGAAACTTAATTAAATAATACATAAATACAACTCAACCGCTCGAATAATATTAATAAAATAGGCAGAAAGGAATGCCCCCTTTAGCCAGCCGGCGAACATTTGAGCAATCAAGGTCAAAATATTAAGTTATCAATTCTTCCCAGTTCGCTGCATTCCCACTGAACAATCTCAAGGTTAACAGCGGACCGGGAAGCCACGTGCTTTACAGACCTCGTATGCAGATAAACCGCGTATAATTAACAATTTAGTAATTTAGCAATTTGGCAATCTTGTAGTTCAGTAATTAGTATAATCAAGTTCATAATCAAAAACATAATCAAAACGTAAGAATTTAAAGAATATATAAAATATAAAAGAATCAAAGATATCACCGTAGCTAACGGCACAAGCCGTCTTGTAACATAACATAATGCAACAGAAACCGCAACAAGTTTCCAGGTTCCCATCTCACAAGATTAGCGAGATTATTGGACAATTATTGGCCTCGTTGATCAGCAACTCATCCTAATCCAGCCCAGTTCAAATCCAACCCCTCCAACCATCCTTAAAATGTCAACCGGGCACCCGGCACCTGTAGAAGCAAAGAAGCAATATAGCCAACAAGCATTGTAACAGGAGAACGAAGCAAACGCATAAGTAAATCTCGATAAGTAGCGGTGCATATCAAGGAAGATAAATGAGACGCAACATGTAGCCATATAACTGGGATTCAATAGAACAAGACAAGACAAAACAAAACAAACAAACAAACAAACAAACAAACAAACAAACAAAACAAAACAAAACAAAGCAAAATGAAGTTAAACGAAGTAAAACGCATGAGTTAGGGCCACAAGGATATTCCAAGGCCAAGTTTAACTCCGTTGCGAGATTAAACAGTCAGAGAAGGCCATTCTCCAGCCGCGTTAGAACCATGATAACAATCGCTGTCAGGGTAAAACCCCAACCTATCGCATGAGCAGAAATCAATTAATCAATAATGTTAACGTCGGAGGCAAATTAAAAAGGGCCGAGGCAAGAGCGATAGCAGCAACATGAAGGTCCGCTAGAACCCCCCCCCCCCCTATCAGAGAATAAATATAATGGAAGATAAACGCGCATAACGAGGTTCTAGCGTTGTAATAATAAGACCGTGTAGGGCCCTATAGCATTGAGTAGGTAATTAATTAATAAATAAATAAGATAAATACAAAACTCAATACATAAATAAGATAAATACAAAACCCAAACGCTTGAGTAAAATTGTAAGATATAGATTGTCGATGAAGAGAGAAGAATGAAGGAGTGCCACATTAGACAACTGGTAAGAACACATGAGCAATTAAGGCCAGAAATATTCAGTCGTTGATCTTTTCCCAGTTCGCTGCATTCCCACTGGACAACCTCAGGGTCAACAGCAAACTGAGATACAATACATTATAGATATCGCATATAAGCAAACCACATGTAAATTAATAATTCAATTTAATAGTTTAGTAATCAATGTAGTCATGCTCATAATCGGAATGCAAAATAAAGAAATAAAGAGAGTAAATAATAAATAATATTAATATTAATATTACTGTATCTAGCGACACAAACCGTGTTGTGACACAGTATAACCGAACTGTAACAGGTTATCCGTATCACAAAGATTCACGGGACCATTGGATAAATCTATTGTCTCGATTGATTAAATCATCCTAATCCAGTCCAAACCAAATTAAATCCGATTCCGATTCAATTCCCTCAACCATCCTCCACATGTCAGCCGGACACCCGGCACCTAATAAATAAATAAATAAATAAATAAATAAGGTAAGGTAGAATAAGAAGATGAATGAGCGTTGCACTACTGTGCATAAATGCATAAATGCAACTTTGCAGTTCTGGAATGAATAACAGCATTATGCTCCCCACAATAATAACAGATCCCATATCATCAAAACAACACCAGACAAGCATTGGGTAAGAATGTTAATAGTATTTTAATGAAATAAAGTAAGTAACGAGTAGGAGAATAAGTGAGATAAAGTGGCGAGTGCATGTAATACACTATGCAAATAATAAACTGTAAATAGTGGTGAACGTAGTTGAATTGAATTGAATGGGTGACACTAAGAAACCAGTTACAGGTGAGCTTCCCGTTGCAATCAGATAGATTATTTCCCAGGTATGGGGAGACCAGAATCATAATCGCAATTCCAATCAGACTAACTTTGTGCTAAAATAAGATAAAAGAGAGTAAAGTGGAGTTAACATCAGGGGCACAGTAACAGAAAGGCGGATAACTAAAGTACTTATGAAAAATAGTTAAAGTCAAGGAACCTTGAAGGAAACATTGAGGTACAGACCCCAAATCATACTAATAACGTAATGTAAATCAATTAGAACCGTGCAAACCTCCGTCGCATTGAACAAGAAATGAACAATAAATTAACCATTAGATACCGTACCCAGCCAATCAGGTGAAAATGCAAGCAACAAAAGAAAAGTTACGACTTATGTTATTTGCAAGAGCAATTAAGATCAAAACTACAATCATTGGCTGTCTCAATTTACTGTAATCAACACTGGACAATCCCAAATTACCAGAAAATTGATAGATTGATAAACCAGACACTACATTGAAAGGGTTATGAATAAACTGGTTAACGATAAGTATAAATACAGGTATGAATCTACTTAGAGCATAAGATTAATTAATTAAAACTAAATTTAAATTTAAATTAGAACAAAAGATATCACCGTTAATGGCCAATAGCAACACGATCGTCTAGCATCACAATGCAACGGAAATCGCACAGGTTACGCACTCCAATAGGATTAGCAGGATCAGCGGCTACAATAATCTGAAGGTAAATAATAAACAGTTTAACACGTGAACTAAATCAATCAAATCAATTCAATCAATCAATAGTTATTGTGATTGAACTCGAACAATAAATTAATTAAGAATGAACTAAGAAGCCACACAATTCTCTCCACCTCCTCGAGCATCATGAGCATGTACGAAACGGAGCATACAACCAACGAATTCAAGAATACACAAGATAGAAAACCCGAATATCCGAATCGAATCGAGTAACCTAACCCTAACCTAACCTAACCTAACCTTTTTTTTTTACGTGGAGGAAATCTTCGAAAGACGCCCCCAGCCACTCTGGGGAGGAGCCGGGGGTAGTGCCGGATTTTTACCGGCTAAAACCACCACGGTGACCTGCACAGGGCTGTGGTAAGGGCCCCGGGACCTCTAACGAACAACACCGGGACCCCCCCGCCCTTGGCGCATAGCGCCCCATCTCGGGGGAGGATCTAACCTTTGACCCTCCCCCTAAGTGCCTGCTCCACCAACGTCAGGGGCCACACCCGACGCCGGCCACACCTCGGGCCGCGTGCAATGGCGACCGGGGCCCCAGCCCCGGGCACCTGCGGCCCAGCGACTCCAAATGGGAGCCGCTAGATCTGTGATGGGGGAGAGGGCAAGCCTCAATCCCCCTGGGGGAGGCCGGAGCCTCCCCCCACTACATCTGCCTTGGGGAGGAGCCAAAACTCCCCCCCAACCTATCACCCTGGGGGAGGCCGAAGCCTCCCCCACTACATCTACTTTGGGGGGGAAACCGAAGCCCCCCCCCCCCCTCATCCTGTTAGGGGCGGTGGGCAGGATTATCAAGGCAGCACAGTTTGGCTGCGGCGAGACGCCATCAGGGCCTCAGCCCATATGGGCGAGCCATATAGGGCCACGCTCCGCACGATCCCCGTGTAAAGGAGGCGAACCTTCTCGCTCGGGCCCCCGATATTGGGCAGCACCCGCCCAAGGGCGTTTGCTACCATGTCTAATCGGGGGGCAAGGCGGTCGAAATGCCTTTCGAAGTGCCAGTGGCTGTCCAGGTGGAGGCCAAGATACTTGAACCCTTCACCCACCTGGACCCTGGTGTCACCTACCCGGATCCAAGACTGGGGCAGCGGTGCAACCCCACGCCGAGGCGAGTAAAACCACATCGCCTCGGTCTTGTGGGGCGCTATCTGTAGCCCCAGCCTCCGGATCGCCGCTGCGACGGCAGCCACGCCAACCTCCGCTAGACGACTGGTCCTGCCCCAGTCCCGGTCGGTGGCAAACATGTGTGTGTCGTCTGCAAAACACGTAATGCTTACACCGTCCGGGACCACGACCCGCAAAGCTGGGTTGTACCCCACATTCCACAATGGGGGCCCCAAACGGGACCCCTGGGGTACACCCTCATCGACGTCCCTCCGATAGACATGTCCGTCCCGGCCCACATACTCGATGAATCTATCCCGTAGGTAGTCCCCGATCATCCTTCTCAGTACTGGGGGCACTTCATGTTCAGCGAGTGCCCCCATTATCACCCCATGGGGCAGGGTGTTAAAGTGTCGAGTGAAACGCCCAACGCCACCCCACCCCGGGACGTGGCCGAGTCGCATTGGGAGCGCAGCGAGTCGATCGCATCGATGGTGCTGCGCCCCCGTCTAAAACCGTACTGCGACCCGGCCAGATCAGGGCCTACCCGGGATAGGTGCTCGGCGAGGCGGTCAGCTATAACGCTTTCTAAAAGCTTCCCGATCTCGTCGAGCAAAACTATGAGCCGGTACGCGGAGGGACTCTCCGCGGGCCGTCCTTCCTTTCTTAGCAGCACCAGTCGTCCAACCTTCCATGCGGAGGGAAATACACCCTCCTTAAGACAGGCGCTGAAGAGGCGTCTCAATCGCGGTCCAAGGACGCGCAGGGCCAATACCCAGGCCCGGCCGGGGACGCCGTCGGGGCCCGAAGCGGTGTTCCGAGCCCCCATGCGCCTAACGGCCTCGGCCAGCTCCCCCTCTCTGACCCCCATGTCGTCGGTCCATTCCACTTGGACCGGCGGGGGCCAGGGGTGGCTACCGTCGTCACGAGGAAACAACGTTTCCACCACCTGGCCCAAGAACTGGGGGTCTAGGCTCTCCGTCACGGGGTGCGCCCAGGGCCTTAGTTTGCCCATTGCCCACATATAAGCGCGCCCCCACGGATCGGCATCAAGAGAGCCGAGGAGCTCCTGCCATGCCCGGGACTTGGCCTCCCTGATGGCCAGCTGCAGAGCTACCACTAATACACGGTAGCACCCGTACAGCTCTTCCTCCCCCGCTGGGTCGCGGTTCCTTCTCCGACGGGCCCTTTGCCACTGGCGTCGGGCGACGTTGCAGTTCTGCCGAATGTCGGCGATTTCGCCCGACCACCAGTAGGCGGCCCGTCTGGGGAGGCATTTGGCCCGGGGCATGGCGACGTCACAGATCGCCTTCATCGTGCCCCGGAACCATTTTACCTCCTCCCCTAAATCCGCGACTGGACCGACTGGTTGCTCCGGCCAGGTCACAGCGAGGGCTGCGGCCATCAGCGCGTCCCTGTCAAGCCTCTTCAGCGCCCATCTCAGAGGCGGTGGGCCGCTCGGCGGGCGACCCTCCAACTCTGCACCATGCGTGCAGCCGAGGGAGTCGCGAACGATAGGTCAACTATCGACTCCCCCCGAGCGCGCACGCAGGTGCGGACCGAGCCCCGGTTCAGCAGCCGGAGCTCGAATTCTGCCGCCCACTCGAGTACCGCCTCACCCCTCGCGTCAGTCCTCGGGGACACCCACGATTGGGCATGGGAGTTGAAATCCCCGAGGACGAGTGCCGGTCGGGGGTAGCAACAGGAGACTACATCTCCCACCCGACCTAAACACTCTTCGAACGCCGCGAGGGACCAACTGGGCGGGCAGTAGACGCCCACCACCGCGGTATCGCACCAGAGCACCGCCACAAACCCCCGCCCCCGTTCTATTAGCGTAGGGGGCGGGGCAAAGGCGGTGCCAATCACTGCCACGGAGCCGCCGTCATCCCCGAACCAGTCGTGTCTGTCCGGGACTCGATACGGCTCCGCGGCCACAGCCAGCGCTATTTTCCACTCGGCCAAGTGATGCAGAAGAAGATCTTGCGCCCTGGCCGAGTGGTTCAGGTTGCCCTGTATTATGGGCCCTTTGGGCCTCATTGCTTTTTGGAGGGAGAGGCCGCCTCCACGGCCTTACCTCCTTTTGGGGTGGCGGACCTGCCACCCCTCTTCTTCTTAGGCGCAGCAGCCTTAGTTGGCTGCTGCTGCGCCTGTTGGGGGGGTGCTAGTCCCCCCTGGACGGCGCCCTTGTCCTTATTGGGCCTCCGGGAATTGGGGGCGCACGAATTCGCCCCCAACCGGTGCCCCGCGTTTCGCCCCAAGTCGGTGCACAAGGGGCACCGCGGGGAGGCGCTGCATGTGGCGGCCTTATGGTCCGACTCGCCGCAAACATAGCAGAGATCGGACCGATCCACCACGCACGTGCATCGCTGCCTCACATGGCCTTTTTCGAGGCAGCGGAAACATTGCAAAGGCCGCGCCGGCAGCGCCTCGACCCTGGCTGACGACCAGCCAACCAGGATCCTCCCGGAGGCGGCTATTTTTTTAAGCGCCGTCAGGGGGCATTTTGCCCAGACAGTGCCTAGCCGCGCCGGGGGATTCTGATCTCCCCGACCTTTAGATCGGCTGGGGCACAACCCCCCACAGCGGCCAAGTCTGCCGCAACCTCCACTGGGGTCACCGAGTCATCGAGGCCCGAAATCCTCATCTCGCCCATTTTCATGGGGCGAGACACCCGGACCTCGGTGCCCTCGAACGCCTCCTGAAGGCGACCGGCTAGCGCAGCCGCCCTCTCGGTGCGCTCCTCGTCCGGTATTTCGAGTACCAGGCCGCCAGTGACCGCCCGGCGGGGTCGAATCTCCGTTATTCCAATGGTCCGGAGATCGACCCTTTCTCGGGCGGTGGCCATCAGGGTTTATATTTAGAGTTTTTCGGTTTTTCCCGTTGGTTTGGATATAAATTATTGTCATTATTATATAGATAGATAGCTTTCTTTCTTGCCTTTCGGCTTTGAAAGGGGGTTTGGCACGTGAGTGCGCCTACAATATTTTATAAGATATGTACATTAAGTTTAATACAATAACGTCCATTCAGGTCTTCTGTCCCTGGCCTATCTCCTTTCTTCTTCGAATTATTTCCCTCATCCATTTTCTCCCTTGTTCTTGACCCTGCAAAATATTCCACCTTTTTAAATCATTATCCCTTTCCACGTCCCTACATTCTTCTAACAAGTGTTCTATTGTCTCCTCTCCTAATCCACACATTCTACAGACGTTGTCCTCTTTCTTTTTCCAGTATCTGTTGCCTCTTTCTTCATTCCCACATCTGAACCTTGCAATCATTGACTGGTCTCTTCCTTTGTATTCTGCTTTCAAATAGTAAGCTCGGTTTTCCTCCCTTATCCCTCTGTATTTTCCGTTATACCTTCCTATTACTATCCTGTCATAAAATGATTGGCACTGCTCTGCTCAGTCTAACTGTGATAGATTTTCTGCTAGCGTCAGGTCTCCCGTGCATCTAGCTTTGACCTCCTTTATTTCTATTCCTTTCTCTTCGTAGTATTGTCTTCTCTGTTCTCCCCATTTCGATCTTTCCCTCTTGCATTTTGTATCTACCTCTTTCCAGCATTCTAGTATTATCTTGTTAATTCCTTTCGTCCTTGTTTTTTCTTCGTATCTCACTGCTCTCCTGCCAGCTTCTATTCTTATTTTGTCCTCCTTTTCATCCATTACTATATATGTTGGTGTATTGAAGTCCAATCCTAATACCCATTTTATGTACTTTGTATGTAGTTTTTCAAGTCTCTCCGATTCGCTCCATCCCCATATCTCTGCTGCATACATCATAACGCTTTTCACCAAGCTTCTGTAGATCTTCATCCTTCTTTCAAAGTTGTTTTTAAATCTCCTTTCTCCTATTCCCTATGTTTGCTTCATCACTATCATCGCCTTTTTCGCTGTTTCTCTCCAGTGCATCTCCGTTCCTCCATTTTTCTGGAAGTGATACCCTAGGTATTTGAAGTCATTTACTTCTTCTAATTCTTCTTTTCCCCATTTCCGTATCTCCTTTTTCTTCTGACTTCTTCCTTTCTTGAAAATTATTGTCTTAGACTTTCCAGCGTTTAGCATTAACTCTCTTCTTTCAAAGTATCTTTTCATTCTGTTTATCATTTCCTTTAAGTCCTGCGGATGTGTTGCTAATAGTACGATGTCATCTGCATACGACAGTGACCAAAACTTCTCTTTTCCGATCACCATTCCTCCTGCTTGTCCTTCTCTCAATTTCTCTTCAAGGTCCGCCGTGTATAACGAGAATAGGGTAGGGCTTAGTGGAGATCCTTGCCTTAATCTTTTCGTTGTCCAAAACTTTTCAGATACTTTCCCATTAACTCTTATCCTATTCTCTGTTTCTTTGTAAATTTCGTTAATTCTCGTTCTTAGAGTGTTACTTATTCCTTTTTCCTCCATAACCTTGCTCAGTTTTCTCTGTTTACTTTATCGAAAGCCGCTGTTAGATGTGCGAAGAAAGCATATAGCTTTCCTCCCTTTTCTTTGATTTCTCTGTTTACCACGTAGTTCAGAATAAAAATGTTGTCCATTCTGCTTCTTCCTTTTCTGAAGCCTGCTTGCGTCTCTGGTATGATTTTCTTTTCCTCTAGTTCTGCACTTAATCTACTCTCCAGAATCATCGCGTAGATTTTGTATGCCGTATTTAGTAGCGTTATCCCTCTGTAATTCTTTACATCATCCCTATCTCCCTTCTTAAATATAGGGCTAATTATATCTTCTTTCCATCTCCTTGGCATTCCTTCTCCATTCCATACTTTGTTTATCAGTGTTGTGATTCTGGTGAGTACCTTTCTTCCTCCATGTATCCAGACCTCGTTTTCTAGGCCGTCTTCCCCTGCTGCTTTCCTTTTTTTCAATTTCTTAATTTGCCTCATCACTTCTTGCTCCATTATAATTTCATTTGTATCCTGTTGTTCCTCTGTATCCTCTAATCTCTCTTCTTCTTGATCCTTTTGTACTTTTCCTTCTAATAATTCCATGAAATATCTTCTCCAGCCCTGTATGCTTACTTTGTTTGTTGTTCCTATTCTTTTTTTCCTTTCCCGTCTGATATATTTCCATATTTCATTTGTGTTTTTAATTTGTTCTATTTCTTCTTCTTCTTTCTTCTGTTGTTGGTCCTTCTTCTTCTCGCAGAGTTTCTTGAATTCTCTCCTTTTCTAAATGTATGTCACCTTTTCCCCTTTCCCTCTTCTCCATTTTCTCAGCTCTTTTCTCGTTTCTCTTTTTCTCTCTGTACATTCTTTATCCCACCATTTCTTGTACCCTGGTTTCAATTTCATTACCTTTACCACTTTCTTGAGTACCGTCCCGTTGATCTTATGTACCATTTCTTCCATCATTTCGTTTGAATCCTCCTTTTCGAATTCACTTTGTTCCACTTCCTCCTGGTAGTATCTCTTTCTTTCCTCCGTCCAAAGCCGTCTCTCCTTCCATATCTCTTCTTCTTGCTTCTCTACGCTGGTTTCTCCACAAATTTCAGCGGTAAATGATCTGACTCTATCCTCTCTTCTATCCTGAAACTTCTGATATCTTCTTTAATTGCTGGGTCTATTAATACATAAGCAATTACTGTGTTTCCTTTGCCCCCGATTAACGTATATTCACCTTCTTCGTCTCCTACAAAATTACCGTTCATAATTTTCCATCCGTTGTCTTCTACCATTTCTATTAGCCTGGTTCCTTCTATGTTTTTTATTTGATCTCTCGATTTTCTCGTTTCTTTGTCCTTCCTATCCTCATTGCTAAATGATCCTTCTAAACCTATTCTTGCATTGAAATCCCCGCCGATTATAAGTCTTTCTTCTTTCATACCTCCGATTGCATCTTCTATATTCTCTCTCGTCTTTTTCATATCTCTGCTGTGTACCGTGATTATTCTCTATATGTTACCTTGTATCTCAATCTTCCTTTCTTGTATGTCCGAATTTTCCTCCTGTGTATCTCTTTCTGTTATCCTTTTCTTCACTCCCGTTATGATGCCTCCGCTCGCTCTACCTTTGTTCTTCTCTTTTTTTGCCAGTTGACATTTCCAGTTGAAACTGTTCGGCAACCTGTTCTGTAACCCATTCCATTGTTTCTCGTCTACCCAAGTTTCAGTTAGTCCTACAAAATCGTATGTCTCCACGTATTCCCAAAATTGCTTATCTTTATTGTACAGACCTGCGACGTTCCAGAAACCTATCGATAATGTCTTATTCTTTACCTGCTGCTTGGCATGTACCTTCTGTTTTCTTTTCTCGTTCTTTTCATTGTTGTAATTTCCCTCTCCTCCCCTGTTCGTCTTTTCAGACGCGGGAGGAGTGGTACTTAGAGCCTTATCTTCTGTCGCAGTCCCGTTTCGCTCGGTGTCTCTCTCTGAAATTAGAGAGTCACCGAACTTTGTCGGCTCCAAAATTTTACCTCTTCAAGTCCTACTCCCTCTTTCCATTTGAAAATCCTGTCGTTTATCCTTACCTTTCTGTATCCTATTTTCACGTGTGCTCCCTGCTCTCTCTCCGCTTTCGCAATTCCTAAGATTGCCTTCTGAGTTTCTCTTTCGTTTTTTGTTAAATCATTATCAATGTATATTTTCTTAGCTTTCAGTTTGCCCTTCTTCATCATTATCTCCTTTTCCTGTTGCCAGTTTCTTAACTTTGCTATCAAAATACTCCCTCTCTCTCCCTTTCTCGTCCAGAAAGCATCCTCTATTTCCACCTCCACCTGCAAATTTTCTGATATTACCTTTACTGCCGTATCTTTCGGTGTTTCGCCTCTTGGTAGTTCTTCTCCTTTCAGTGTGATATTGTTTACGTTCTCCCTTTTTCCTCTTGCCTCCTCTTTTCGCTCTATACGGTTTATTCTTTCCAGTAATTCGTCCGCCTTATCTCTTTTCGTTTCTAGATTTTTAATTCTCTTCTGTATTTCTTCTTTTTCTCGCTCCCACGCTTCTTGCTTTATTTTCCATTCTTCTTTTAGTTCTCTTATTTCCTTATTTATGGATTCGTTCTTTTTCTTAATATCTTGTGTGTCCTTCTTCACTGTCAGTACAAGCTCAGTCAATCTGTCTAACTTGTCCATTTTTATATCTTTAGGTTCGCCTTCTGTTCCTTCGCTTTCTATTCCTTCCCCTTCCATAGCTTCTTGCGGTGGTGATCTTCCTACTCTTCTTGCTTTTTGGAAATTTTCTATCAGTTCTTTCTCCACTCTTCTTCTTTCTTCTTCTGCTTCTTCTTCTTCTCTTTTTCTTTTAAAAGAGTCCAGCAATGATCCTTGGCTGCCCGACCTATACTTCCCAAGCTGTTCAGCTAAAGTCGGCTTTCCTCTTTTTCCTGAATCCTTTGGGCTCTCCGTCTCTCCTGTGTTGCTCATCTATGTTTTTCTCTCTCTGTGTTCGCTTCTATGACTATACTTCTCTACGTGGCTGCGCCAGACTTGACGCGGCCGCTCTGGTCTGCCTCTAGATGTCGCTACCTTCGTTCTTCTTTATCTTATCAGTTTATCATCCAATCCATCTACATTTATCGACGTATTATTCCACGTCGTTTATTAATCTACAATATCGACTTTTTCGATCACCAGGTGGCGACCGCGCGGATCGCGAACCCGCGACGTGAGCCGAGTCAAGCCAGATCGGTTCTCCGAGCGTATCTCACTGAATCCGCCATAGCGAGACTGATCCTTATTTTTGGAAAACCTTACACTCTCTCCTCCAGCAGTGTTCGGCGACGAGACGCGTTTGCGACCGCCGCCGAAAGCATCACTGTTCCGTCAGCCACTGTCGGGGATACCCCAGACGGCTTCCTGACCGCCGGGGCGGACCATACGCTTGCCGGGTGTCCGCTGGAGCAACGGTCCTCCCACTGTCGGGACCGAACGAGACGCGCATCGCGACCGTTCGTCCCAGATGTGACATCCGACTCCGCAAACGTCCTAGCATTCCTGCTACCGTATCGAACCGCCGGACCGTGACCGCGCCGAACCGAACCGCCAGACCGTGACCGCGCCGAACCGCCGGACCGCGACCGCCCCGAACCGTCGGACCGTGACCGCGCCGGACCGAACCGCGCCGCGCCGCGCCGCACCCGTTAGTTCATAAGCCGTAGAGATAGGCCGCTAGCTTGTGAGCCGTAGCCGTAAGCCGTTAGCAATAAGAACGCGATTAGATTGTAAGGAACCCTAGGGCCGTAGGTTAAGTGCTTGTACATATTAATAGAATAAAGCCCTTTTTACACATACACTCGCCTCACTCATTCTCGAGTCCCCCGGCCAACCGACTGAGACGGCACCCACCGGCGGGGATAAACCGTCACACCTTTATACACCTGTGTTCTTGGGTTTTTCCTCTTTACAGCGGTATGTATTGCACCTCTATCCGTTCAGATTTTCCATCGGAATTGATTGATTTCGTTTCACTTCTCTCCGACACGTACTACCTTCATTTGTTATTTGTCATTTGTCATTTGCCATTTGTTATTTGTTATTTATATTTTGTCTTGCATGAAATACAAGGAAATCCGGATTCCCAAATGCTCTAGTGCTCTAGTGCCAGCGCCGACGCCAAATTCCCTAGGTTGTGAAGTTTGAATTTGGTTAGCGCAAAAATCATTGGCCTTTAGGAATTGGTCCTTCCCGATATCACAGCCCTTATAGGCAAGAGGAAGTTGATCCATCCATCGTATTACAACTTTGATTGGCGAGAAGAACTTGGTCCATCCGTCATATCACTGAAGTGGATGGGCCGGGGAACTTGGTCAACATTTACACGAAGCGTTTTGGTTTGGATATCATGTTATTTTTGTAAGGAATGGCTAGATATTCGGATTCATAGGCGATACAAGCCATGTTTAATATAACTAATAAATGATAAATGATAAATGATAAATGATAAATGATAAATGATAAATGATAAATGATAAATGATAAATGATAAATGATAAATGATAAATGATAAATGATAAATGATAAATGATAAATGATAAATGATAAATGATAAATGATAAATGATAAATGATGAATGATAAATGATAAATGATAAATGATAAATGATAAATGATAAATGATAAATGATAAATGATAAATGATAAATGATAAATGATAAATGATAAATGATAAATGATAAATGATAAATGATAAATGATAAATGATAAATGATAAATGATAAATGATAAATGATAAATGATAAATGATAAATGATAAATGATAAATGATAAATGATAAATGATAAATGATAAATGATAAATGATAAATGATAAATGATAAATGATAAATGATAAATGATAAATGATAAATGATAAATGATAAATGATAAATGATAAATGATAAATGATAAATGATAAATGATAAATGATAAATGATAAATGATAAATGATAAATGATAAATGATAAATGATAAATGATAAATGATAAATGATAAATGATAAATGATAAATGATAAATGATAAATGATAAATGATAAATGATAAATGATAAATGATAAATGATAAATGATAAATGATAAATGATAAATGATAAATGATAAATGATAAATGATAAATGATAAATGATAAATGATAAATGATAAATGATAAATGATAAATGATAAATGATAAATGATAAATGATAAATGATAAATGATAAATGATAAATGATAAATGATAAATGATAAATGATAAATGATAAATGATAAATGATAAATGATAAATGATAAATGATAAATGATAAATGATAAATGATAAATGATAAATGATAAATGATAAATGATAAATGATAAATGATAAATGATAAATGATAAATGATAAATGATAAATGATAAATGATAAATGATAAATGATAAATGATAAATGATAAATGATAAATGATAAATGATAAATGATAAATGATAAATGATAAATGATAAATGATAAATGATAAATGATAAATGATAAATGATAAATGATAAATGATAAATGATAAATGATAAATGATAAATGATAAATGATAAATGATAAATGATAAATGATAAATGATAAATGATAAATGATAAATGATAAATGATAAATGATAAATGATAAATGATAAATGATAAATGATAAATGATAAATGATAAATGATAAATGATAAATGATAAATGATAAATGATAAATGATAAATGATAAATGATAAATGATAAATGATAAATGATAAATGATAAATGATAAATGATAAATGATAAATGATAAATGATAAATGATAAATGATAAATGATAAATGATAAATGATAAATGATAAATGATAAATGATAAATGATAAATGATAAATGATAAATGATAAATGATAAATGATAAATGATAAATGATAAATGATAAATGATAAATGATAAATGATAAATGATAAATGATAAATGATAAATGATAAATGATAAATGATAAATGATAAATGATAAATGATAAATGATAAATGATAAATGATAAATGATAAATGATAAATGATAAATGATAAATTATTACTATTTATTATTACTGCGCAGTCTGCGGGCACTCAGTCCTCCCGGGACCATTGGGCCCGAGCCCCTGTGGGCAGTACTGAAATTGAGGTATATTGTGTAGGCCGGCCTCTTTGGCAAAGCCCAGAAGCCTTCCCACTCCAATGTCCTCCACACGAGCGTCGTCAAGCACGGCAGCCCTAAAACTGGATCGCCTTAGGGCCTCTAGTCCTTTACAACGCCATATCAGGTGGAGAGGAGTCTCATCCTCCTCTCCACATCTAGGGCACCCTGGTTCGCTGCCGGTTCCTAGGTGTATCAAGTGTTCCCTCGTATACCAGTGCCCAGTAATGAGCCCCACGAGTAAACACAGTTGGTTTCTGTCTAGGCGGCTCACAGTCCTGTCTAGCCGTGACGATGGCCCTTTGAACATGGCCTTAGTGTGTCTCATTCCTTGAGTACCGTTCCAGGTCAGGTGGTTTTTGGTATTCGCCCACTTCCTCACCATCTCCTTTACCGTTCCTCTGTCGACACCTATGCGGTATGCTGTGTCAGGGTCGGGCTTTCTGGCTCCTTCCCTTGCCAGCATATTCGCCTTCTCGTTTCCCGGGATACCTGCATGTCCAGGTACCCAGATTAGGTTGACGCGGTTGTTTTTATTAACCAACCGTTCCAACATGTCCGTGCAGTCTTCTACCAGCCTGGATCGCACTATCGTAGCACGTAGGGATCCAAGCCCAGCCTTACTGTCACTACAGATGTAGATGTGTTTGTCCCTATAGTCCCGTTCCAAGCACAGCTTGGGGCAGGCCCATATGGCAAACACTTCCGCCTGAAGGATGGATACGTGCGGGTCCAGGGACATTGCTATTTCCGCCCTGGGCCTCTCTCCCCAGATTCCTGCTTCGGTACCCGTCTTGGTTTTGGAGCCGTCTGTATACCAAATCAGCCCTCCCGGAGTGAGGAGTTCCTCCCGGTTTGCTTCCAACGCTTCTTTGCATGGGATACTTACCCGGAAGCTGTTATTAAAATGGTATGTCGGGTCACAGGCGTCTCCCCCTAGAGTTAAGGCCCCTCCTGGTTCCCTGAATACCCTAAGGATTGACGCGTGGCCCGTTGACGCCCTCTTCCATTTGCCTGCTAGGAATAGTCTTACGGCTGTGCTCCTGGTCCCTGCTTCTACCATGATGTGTGGTGGTGCCAGGTCTATGAGTGCCCCCATTGCCATTGTCGGTGTGGTGCGGAAGGCCCCAGTCATCCCGAGCAATGCTAGGCGGTGGATCTTTTCCAGGTGCCTCCTGTTGCATTGTTTCCTCATAGAGGTCCACCATACAACGGAGGCATATGTTACTTGGGGTACCAAGATTGCGGTGTATATCCACCTGACCATTCTTGGTTTTAGTCCCCACGTAGTTCCAAACATCCTCCTGCAGGCCCAGTAGGTTGCAATTGTGTTTTGTGCCTGCTTTTCGATGTGGAGTTTCCAGTTTAGCTTCATATCTAGGGTGACCCCTAGATATTTCGCTAAGGTGGATAGACTGATCTCCACCCCGAACAGTGAGGGGGCCTTGAATTCAAAGCACCTTTTCTTCGAGAACAGTACCATCTCCGTCTTGGTAGGATTTACCATGAGTTTGTGGGATAGGCACCATTTTGGCACGAGTGTGAGTGCTTCTTGCAGTCTTCTCGCTATATAGTGCGGGTGTCTGCTTCTGACCGATATACAGATGTCATCCGCATACCCTATCACCAGAAAACCTTCCTCGCTGAGCCTGTGGAGTAGCCCGTCTACCACAAGGGTCCACAGCAGGGGAGATAGGACTCCCCCCTGCGGGCAACCCCTTGCGATGCGTGCCCTCAACGAAGACCCATCGGAAGAGGTTATTATAGTCCTGGTTCGTAACATGTTGTCGATCCAGGTGACCAGACTATTGTCAATCGCGAAGCTTCTTGCTGCTTCATTCATCACATCGAAGGATGTGCCGTCAAATGCCCCTTCTATGTCTATGAAGGTACTCACGACGGACTCTCCCTGGGGCAGGGCCTCTTTCACCTCCCTTACGAGGTGGTGGAGCGCCGTCTCCACGGATTTGCCCGACTGGTACGCATGTTGGGAGGCGTGTATTGGCCTTTCTGCCAGTGCATGCTCTCTAATGTGCCTATCAACCAGCCTTTCTAAAGTTTTTAGTAGAAAGGATGTGAGGCTGATTGGCCTGAAGGATTTTGCCGTGTCGTAGCCACTTCTGCCTGGCTTAGGCAGAAAGATCACCCTGGCTATTCTCCATACGGTACGTAACCCAGTGCTAGGCATGCTCTGTATATCTTATATAGCTGCCTCAGCAGGTCCTCTCCGGCTTCCTGAAGAAGAGCCGGGAAGATTTCGTCCACACCCGGGCTTTTGTACCTACTAAATGAGTTTATAGCCCCAGTCCCGTACGCTGTTCCTGAGAGGTGCCTGTATCTCCTGGAACAGTTCCTCCGGTACCAGTTCCGAGCCTGGGAAGTGCGTCTGCAGAAGGTGCCTCAGCGTCTGCAGGGAGTCAGCTGTGACTCCTCTATTGGGAAGTTTTAGACCTTTCGGTTTTTGTGGAAGCCCTGATACAAATACCTTCCGAAGCCTAGCTACCAACGGTAGGGCCTCGGTTTCTTGGCAGAAGTTTTTCCAGGTCCTCCTTTTGGATACTCTGATCGTTTTCTTGTAGGCCTTCTGGGCCTTTTTATACGAGTCCCAGGCTTCTACAGTGTTTGCCTTCATCGCCTTGTTCAAACGCTTCCGGGCCCTGGCTCTGAGCTTATTCAGTTCATTGTTTCACCAGGGAACGCTTCTGCTTTCTTTCCTTTGCTGTAACGGGTATGACCTTTCGTAGGAGCCGATGATCGAGGTCTGCAGTCTTGCGACCTCCATCTCGATCCCCTCCGTGGTCCTCGGTCTCACGCAGTGCCCCCTAAGCTCTCCCTCTAGACTCTCACGGTATAGAGGCCAGCAGGTGGCCCCGGGGTTCCTGTATGTTTCCGAGGCCCTTAGGTCTGCATCCGTCTTTAGCTTGAAAGTGATTAGCCTGTGGTCAGAGAGCGTAGCCTCATCTTCCACCTGCCAATCCTGTATGGCTTGGGCCGCCTTTACGGAGCCCAGCGTGATATCAAGTACCTCCTGTCGCCGGGAGGTGACAAATGTTGGACTGGAGCCTCTGTTTAGAATCTCCAGGTCCGTGGTTGCGAGGTATTCTAACAACGTCTCGCCTCTTTTGTTTATATCGCTGCTGCCCCAGACGATATGGTGCGCATTTGCATCGCACCCGATCACTAGTTGCAGCCCTTTGACCTTGCAGTAGTCCACCAGCTCTCTAAGTTCCCTCGTGGGCGGGGGTCCCTCAGAGTCGTAGGGCAGGTAGATCGAGCAAACCACCAGGTTTGCCCCGCTACCTCCCGCCCCGGCTGGGAATAAGACTGCTGCTTGGTCTCTTGTGCAGAATTCTACCAGTTTCGTTGCCCCGAGCCCTCTTTTCGCGTAGACGCATGACCTGGGTCCAGTCTCCAGGTCTCCATGGATTATGGAACCTTGTTTCAGATCTAGCCCCCCTACTTGCCCTTGGATTAACCAGGATTCTTGTATCAGGGCTATATCTGTATATTTATGTATATCTGTGTGCTGCGCCGCAAGTCGCCAACGGAGCAGGTCGGTGGCCGCTTTGCAGTGCTACAAGTTTATCTGCGAGATGGAGAGGCACCCTGCAGTCATGGGAACTGCAGTGTCATCTCCTCGCGTATGTTACGCGCCTGCGCCTAGTGTGCCCTGTGGTCGGCCCATCTTTTGGCTCCGCGCTTATATTGAGGAGCACCCATGGCGCTCCCCCTTCCTCTGTCCGCACGGCCGTGATGGTCCTTTGGACCCCACTCCGGGTCTCCGACAGACCCACCTTACCCATCGCGTGGGCTTTCAGAGGCCTGCCCCTTGGTCCCTTCCCGGAGGGCCCTTGGCCGCCTCTTCCTGTCTGTGAGGCCCTTGATGTCTCCGGTCCCGGAATTTTGGTCCCCGTCGTTAAGACTGGGCCCTTCACCCTTTCTACCGCATCCGCGGTCTTTTCGGCAGTCTCCATGGTCTCGGCGGGCACTCCTGATCCCGAGGCCCCTGTCACAGGAGGGGCGACCTTCGTGCCCGTAGACGTGCATAGAACCTCCGTGTCTCGGGCCCCGCAGTCCCCCCCACTCGTCGTGGCCTCCGTGGTCTTTGAGTTGCCCTCCTTAACTGGGCCCTCTTTTGTCGCAGGTTCCACACGGCCCACGTCGGTCCTCGCACGGGGCTGTCTAAAGAGCACCCTGCCAAGCCCAACGTGCGCCACGTAGCCCCAGCTTTTGAGGGCCTGGAGGGACTCATCCTCCACTCCAATGACCAGTTGCACTGACCTTTTCTCCTCCTTCCGGTCCCACACCCTCCAGTGTTGGGTGTTGAGACCCGGGTTTTGTCTTCTGAGACGGCTTAGAATTAGACCCGTCTCCGCAGGTGGTCCAGGGATGACCGTGATAAGCTTATGAAGCCTAGGAAGGCACTCCCTCTCCAATAACTGGAGAACGGCGCCTTCCCATGGCCTCACCCTGCCCACCGTACTCCTCAGCGATTCCCTGGTCTTCTCGTCCGAAGATGTGACCCATATTATCCATGTTCATGCTTATTTCCCTCGAAACGGGGGACCTCTTTACCGGCTGGTATGGCGTCCAGTTCCGCTTCGAGGGCTTTAAGCACCAAATCCCCCTGCTCCGTCGTCAGGGTGGCCTCGGAGTAGCCTGAGGGTGCGATTGCCACCTTCCTGTCAGCCACGATCGCCTCCATGAAACTGGACGGGGCAGGGAAGATTTTGCCCCTTTTTGCCTGGTGGTCCGTTGGGAAGCCGTCCGCCGGTCGTGCCCTTTTGAGGCCCGCGGCTCCTTTTCCCTTTGCTACACCACCAGCTTGCCCCGGTTTCGCGACGTGCCCACGATTTGGGCCCGTCCCTTCCCCCGATGCTGGATCCGTGGAGGTGGTCGCTCCGCGCGGTGCCTCCAAGGAGGTCCCGTCGGCCGACTTGGCCCTTCGAGCCCTCTTCTTGGCTGCTCCGCAGCGGCGCCGTCCCTTCCTCTTCTCCGATGAGGCAGGCGAGGGCACCGCATCACTGTCTGCGCCCTCGTCTGTCCCTTGCCTTGGGCCATCCGTCAGCGAGAGCTCCTCCCCCGTGGTAAGGGGTCACTCTTCCGAAAGTTCCCCCCCCCCCTTTTGCATTCCGACGGCATCTGTATTTGTGTTTTTGTATTGATATACCGGGCCGCGACGCGACAGCCGGCAGATCTGTACTCGGAGGCGAATCTCTAAGACAAGCGATAAAGAGACACGATCATCTTCATTTTTGGCTCCTTGCAAATTCCTCCAGCAGCGATCGGCAGGGCGGGTTGTCTTTACGGCCGTCCTCCGATACCGTCAGCTGTCTCCTTGGCCACGGCCGAGAGCTCGCTCTCGGCGGCTTCCCGACCGCCGGACCGGGCGTATACGTCTCTACGGCGTCCACCGGATTACGGTCCCTTGACTGCCTGGGTACAGGACGGGTTGTCTCTACGGCCGTCCACCCATGAAGGCATCGAACGACCTATCGCCCTGTTCTTCCCGCTACCTCCGCCGCTCCGGACCGTAATCGAACACGACGGCCAACATTCCATCTCGCAACCGCGACCGCGCCGCGCCGTAGGATTAAGTACCGCGCCGTACCCGTAGTTGTATGTCCCGGCGGTAACCCGTCACGAAATTACAAATAATAAATAAACAAAAATAATAATAATATAATAATGACAATAATTTATATCCAATCCAACGGGAAAAACCGAAAAACCCGAAAAAAATTCCTTAAACTACTTAAGTTATTAAGTGATTAAGGGGGTAGACACGGGTAATGCAGCGAGGTGACATTACCGGCAAAAATGGGCCTATTAATGGGTTTACGGGAATCGGTTATTTGTCCTTATATGAGAACACTTAGGGCTGGGTGAGGGCTCATTCGAAAGAGGAAGGTCCAATGCAGAGGGCTCAACCGATGGTTTAACGAGATTGTGTTGATATCTAATAATATGAGTGTTCAAAGTAGAGGAAAAGTCGAGAAAATACACACATTGAATCCAAGTATATTTTAGGTAATTATAAGAGTTTTGTGACTAAAACGATTTGTTGAGCCCCCTTCATTGTACCTTCCTCTTTCGAATGAGCCCTTATTCAGCTCAAGATCTTCTCATATAAGGACGAATAACCGATTCCCGTAAAAGCATTCCCAAAGACGAGTTCCGCCATTATCTGGATATTACAGAGCAATTCACGTGACAAATTTATTTAGGCCATTTGGCCTCTGGGGCCAAAGTCAAGGTGACGGCCGCTGTTTTTGGCGGCCTGGTTACCTTCCTCTTCGGTGCGGGGACTGAGGCAGCTGGTTTCTTGGGGGGGGGGCCCTGGCACTCTGCTGCGTCCCTCGCAGCGCTGAGCCACCGGGTGTCGGTGGTGGCCCCTCCTTCTTCTTCTCCTGGGCCCTCTTGGCCTTGCGGCCGACCACTGTGGCCCAACTTTCCCCCTGAGAGACAAGGCGGGTCTCCTCCTGGATGCCCCGCATCCTCGCCTCCAGGGTGGACTCTCTCTTCACCTGGGGAGGCTGGCCTCTCCCCACCTGCTGGCCCTTGCCGCTGGTTGTACAGGACCGGGGGGTGACCTTAGCACTCGCAGCCACTTCCCCCTTCTTCTTAATGGGCGGGACTTCCTTGCTCCATCTGGACTGCAGAGCCCCCATAAACTCTGCCCTGAGGGAGGAGACCTGCTGCATGAGGGCAGCAAGGCACACCCTGATATCCCCCCCTTCGGGGTCGATCGCCTCCACCCGGGAAATCCTGGGCACAGCCTTGGATGGAGCAGGGGCAGCCCTCTTGGCACGGATGGGGGCGGGCGACGCCACCTCCATCCAGGAGGGACCAGCCACTGGGTCGGGCATAGCCACCTCCTGTTCCGGCCTCCTCTTCTTGATTCCTCCCTGCTCTGCCAGGGGGGAGGCCGGTCTAGCCGCCTTTTCGGCGCGGGCGGGGGCAACGAAGATAGGGGCCTCAACCGCCAGTAGGCGACCCCGCACCTCCGCCAGCTCGTTGGTCAGGGTGAGCAGCTGCTCACCCTGTTTGCTGATCTGCTCCTCTCGCTGGCGGAGCTGAAGCCTCAATCGTGCCAACTCCTCCTCTCCGCTGTCCGGCGCCGTTCTCTTGGCCATCTCCACGTTGATGGCCCGTATACGCCGGGCAGCCAGCCGGAGGGACCTCTGAAAGGTCCCTTTGAGCCCTTTGGACACGGAGGCAACCCTCTCCACATCCGCAGTCAGCTCGAATGTCTGCGCTGCCAGAGCCGTCAGAGGCTCGTAGCGGAGCTCCACCTCGAGCTGCTCCTGCTCCGGCAGGGGAATGCTGCTCTTACTTGGGGCGGATGGAGGGAGAGAGCGGTCCAGCACCCTCTCCTCATCCGACATGAGGCCAGCATAGTTGACGGCGGTCGACGGCCTTCCTCTCCTCGACGATCTGTCCAGCGAGGTAGCGGACGCGTACGACTCATCAGAATCATCCCCGCTGTCAGTGCGGGCAGAAGATACCCTCCCCGATGCCGAGGACCTCTTTCTTCCACGGGAGTGCGAGCCTCTCCTTTTCGCCCTCTGGGGGCGGGGTGCGGCGAACAAGTTCGCGTTACCCTCGGTGCTAACCTGCACCGCCTGCTCTCTATCCGTATCCGTGTGCGTAGCCGCTTCCGTCATAGTAACATCCCATCCAATTTGTTTTTTGTTTTGTTTAACGTCTTCCATAATGTTCCCACGAGTGGGTCGGTCCGTGGGTCCACCCGGGCAGAGCCGCCTTACCCGGGTAAAGCTAAGTACACCCGGGGGGTCGCCAGGTACCCCGGGGATGGCCGCTAGGGACTGATGCACCCATCAGCCATGCCCGGCTCTTACTCCGGGCACGCCCTCCTCACCGCGCACCGCAGCTTGGGGCTAGGGATTTTTTATAGAGGTTGTCATCCTCGCGGGCCGGCCAATGAAGGCAAGCCCCCCGTTCCAGCGAGACATGACCACTGGGTTACGGTGTAATTGCTTGGGCACTCCGGGTTCGCTACCCGCACCAGACCGCCACGCAGCCTGGTCCCTGGAGAACTCAACGACGCTGCAGCCACCTTTTCGCCTCTCCGACCCAGGCCTTACCGGCAAGGGAGGCCCTGCCAGGATCCGTAGATCCCACCGGCATCGCCCCGGGTCATCTGCGAGGCTACTTCGACAGCAGCAAGCGCCCCCCTTCCAGTCGCCATGTACGACAAAGCAGGGGTTACCGTGTCTGTATTCTATCCCCCAGTCACAGGGGAGGTTTTGATGGGTTTTCCTTCCCTTGGTGTTTGGTCCGCGGGAGCTATTTAATTTCACTCCTACCCTCCATGCACTCCGAAAAGTGCATGGCGAGCATTCCCCTATCCGCCACCTGGGGACGCGCTACGTCGGGGTATCACCTCCCCGTCCAGCCAGTACACTTGGCCAGGTCCGTGGAACCTAACCTAACCTAACCTAACCTAACCTAACCTAACCTAACCTAACCTAACCTAACCTAACCTAACCTAACCTTTTTTTTTCAACGAGGTGGGAAAAATGCGTTTATGCTGACCGGGCAAGATGTTGTGTGCCCGGTACTGTGGGACTCCCACGCATGGTCTACCCACTAAAAAAAAAAAAAAAAAAAAACCACCTCGATTCCCCTTCTGGGAGCCTTGACCCATCATACACCACCCCCGGAACCGCTCTGACCATTGAGGTCCTTAGCAATACTACAGGGGCGGGGCGGTTCTGCATAGGCTACGCAATTCGTTGTCTACACGACCATCCATTTACTGGCGGCGCTACGGGCTTGCACACGAACGCGCGATCTACTTCGTGGGCGTTTCCACCACTCCTGCCAGTCTAGTCTATCTGTGATGGGGCGTACATAACACCTCCGCCCCTCTATCTGTCGGCTAATATGCCTCCGCATCAAACCAGGGCACCGATAAAATCACAGGTGAGACAAAGCCCACCGGTCCTCATGTAAATACAGGTAAAATGATCGCAAGTTTTGCGTCGTCAAAATAATAAAATAAATAAAACCCAGTCAAACAATAAATATGTGTGTATCAGTTAGATAAATAAATAAATAAATTAGACAACACTAACACATAGAATGGCGTGTAAAGGGCACCTAGACTAAGTCATTTATTTTTTCTTTCTTTTCTCTTCCCTTTTCCTTTCTTTTTCTTTTTACGATGACCCCTCCTATTTTTTCCTTGGCCACTCCCCTGGGCGTGTCTAACCGCCCTCTCCTCCTCTTCTTTCCTCCTCTCATAGTCTTCTTTCGCTCTCAGGGAGTTTCTAATGAAGGCCATCACCCTATCTCTCTTGGTCGCATCCCTTATCAGACCAATAAGGCTCTCGGCACAAAAGACCACGCCTATATCCGCCCCGAGGGCCCGCCTCTCCACACTCCATCGAGTACAGCGGAACAGGAAATGATCGGGGCCATCCTCCTCACCTGGGCAAAACCAGCAGTTAGCCTGGGCCTGTTTTCCTATCTTTTTCAGATAAGTCCCAAAACATCCGTGCCCCGTGATCGTCTGAGTGAAATGGAAATTTAGGTACTTCGGCCCCCATTCTATCCATTCACTAAGACGGGGAATTAACCTGAAGGTCCACCTCCCTTTGTTTGATTTCTCCCATCTTCGTTGCCACGTCTCAAGGGTGGTTGCCCGGGCCTCTTTCTTGATATTTCCAGCCATCTCTGCCGTGATCTGTCCCGCCACTTTCTTCTTGTAATAAATACTCTCCCTTTCCCTGATGAGGAGATCGATTGGTACCTGCCCCGTAATAATGCATAGCGCATCGGCAGAAACCGTGCGATACGCTTGTGCCACCCTCAGCAAAGCCGTTCGTTGCGTACTAAAGAGGAGCTGCCTATTCAGTCTCAACTCTAGGCCTGAGGCCCATAAAGGGGCCGCGTAGAGTACCACCGACTCTGCAACTTTATAATATAGCCGCCTGGCTGGGTTTCCCGTCCCACCCAGGTTTGGCATAAGTTGGGCTAGCACGTTAGCATATTTCAGGGCCTTACTACATGCGGCCTCCACATGCGCCCTGAATCCTCTATTCATTTCGACTGTCAGCCCAAGATATCGCGCCGCACGCGCCGTTTTCACCCCCACACCACTACACATGATTGTCAGGCCATCGGCCACCTTACGCCCAGTAAGGAGTATAGCCTCCGTTTTTTGGGGTGCAAGGCTCAGTCCCTCTGACACGTACCATTCATTAAGGTCTTCTATCGTTCTCTCGGCCAATTCCACAATCCTTCTGAGGTTTTCGTCGATGATGACGATCCCAATGTCGTCTGCATATCCGATTAAGCAAACATCTCTTCGCAGCCGCAGCCTCAGAAGCCCATCATCCACTAAATTCCACAGGATGGGCCCAATAACCGAGCCCTGGGGGACCCCGCCGAAAACTTGGAATTTGAGCACCTCCTCCACTGTCTCATAATTTATCCACCGTTCCTCCAAGTAGCTGCGGATGAAGTTTATCAGAACTCGGGGGAAGCCCCGCTCCTCCATACATCTCAGAATACTCTCCCACCTTACCGTATTAAAGGCGTTTTTCACGTCCAATAGTACCAGCAAACAGTGGCGGCCATCTCTGCGTGCTGTTTCCCAGAGTCTCTTAAGCTCGTCCATAGCGTCCAACGTCGACCTGCCCCTCCTGAAACCGTACTGCTTATCCGCTAGATCATGCTTCTCCAACTCATTCAGGATTTTTGCCTTCACAACCTGTTCCAGGAGTTTGGCCAGGCAAGATATTATCGACAACGGACGATAAGCCCTCTCTCCGGCGTTCTGCGCCTTTCCCCTGGGGAGCAGGACCAATCTGCCCGTCTTCCACGGTATAGGCCAATACCCTTTATTATAGCAGGTCGTAAAGATGTGGGCCAACCATCTAGACGCCCCTAGGGCAAATTTCTTTGCTACTGCCGAGGATAACCTGTCCGGTCCTGGAGCCTTCTTGGCGGACATTTTCCTGGCCAGACTGTACACCTCCTCCGGAGTAATAACTACGGGTCTATCCGGTGTCCTCGTAGTGCCTAGAGAGGGGGGGGGCATCCATCCTCGGGGTGTCCACCCCCACCACAGGTAAGTATGACGGTAAGTATACACCCACCCCCTCCTCCCTATCATTTGAATCACCCTGTACTAATCCTCTTTCTCTATTTTCAGGTTCAACCAACAGGCCCTGACCAGCATGTAAGTGTAGCTCACCTCCACCGGTTTCTACATTATGTTCCGCCCTCTCTCTCCCGAGTGGGGGGGGGGGGGGGGCTCAGGGGGCGCCAGAATGAACATCTTTCTCACCACGGAGTCAACCTCTTCGGGGCTCAGAACATCCGGCTTCGATATCTTCCCCTTCAACTTTCTCATCACAATTTTATAGGGGCGACCCCAGGCGCATCCATCGATCTCATTCAATAGCACCTTATATCTTGCTTTCTTCGTGCGCCTTACCTCCCTGTTCATTTCCTTCTTCGCTGCCTTAAAAGCCGCGTGTGCCATTTCGATTTCCTCCGGATTTCCCCTGGCTCTCGCCCTCGTGTACTTTTTCCTCCTCTTAATTACTTCTTTTCTTTTTTCAGCGATTACCGCCGTCCACCAATATGTAGGCTTATGTTCTCCCTTAAAAGCACTCCTATATGACGTATGCTTGTTTATCATCCTATCTATGTCTGTGATAAACTTATCCACCTCCCAGGTGGTATGGGTCTTTGGCCTCCCTATAATCTTCTCATCCCCATACTTGTCTAGGAGGTCCGCAAGTAGGGCATCCTCATTCACTTTACCTCTCCCCAAATCGAAAGGGTCTTTTCTCTCTTTTCCAGCATCTGTCCCTCCTCTAAAAATGTGTAAAATATACTTATGGTCAGAGGCAGTAAAATCCTCTCTGACCACCGATTTATCCCATAAATTGTGGACAAGGTCATTTCCCAGGAGTATGTCGATAACCGAGCCTCCCACTCTGTCGCAAGTCACACCTCCTTCCGCAGTAATTGGGCGGAGCCCAAGACTCGCACCCAATTGAGCGACAGCCCAACCCCTTGCGCACCACGTAGAGGCGCCCCATAGCGGAGATTTGGCATTAAAATCCCCCATCACAAGGAACCTAACCTAACCTAACATTTTTTTTCTTTTTTTTTATTTATGGACGAGGAAATGCATTTATGCACGCGCGCGATGGTTCCCCTTTCGTCTATTCGGCTAGAGGGGGCCCGGGCAGTGTGGGACTCATACCCGCCCTGAGGGAGCAGCCTGGCGCCCGTTTGGTGAGGGCAAACCCAAAGAGGCAACCCCAGAAGGGAGCAATCTGGCAACCCGACCCAAAGGGTGGGGTTTAGCCCAAGAGTAGGTCTCAGCCCAGAAGGGGCGACCTAGTGCAGGTAGTCCAGAGGGGACAGTGCTATGGCTAGGTATACTACCCACTAAAACCTCTCCCCTGTGTGGGCCGCAGTACCTTTTCATCCTTTGGGATATATAAAGAATACAAACGTATAGCCACAACGGCGTTTTGGCAATTCAATGCATTTCGCATTATTCCGGCTTCCCGCAAAAACGCGATGTAACATGGGGCATCTGCGGATCCACGCCGTTGCACCTCCGATCTAGCGGTAAGGACATTTTAAACCTGAGAAATACACGCAGGAATTTTTCTTCAGCAACGATCGGCACCGGGGCATCCTCCAGGATCGCGCCTTCCCGGCGTGACCGCGCCACCTCTTCGCCTGCCTAGCACTATTGCCAGGACAGTGGTTGTACTTCAGCACGGCCAGGACAGGGACATCATATCTCCACAGTTGACCGTGCCCGTCTTCGTCCTCCTGGTAGGTTGAAATGATGATGTGGCTTATCCTAGATGTCATCACGCCCACCTGTCCTGCCACGAGGACAGGCCATTTTTCTTCAGCAACGGCCGGCACCGGGGGGATATCCTCAAAGATCACACCATCCCGGCGTGACCGTGCCACCTCTTCGCCTGCCTAGCATTTTGCCAGGACAGGGGTTCCCCTTCGGCCACGACCAGGAACCGGAGCTCCTGCTCAACGGGTGATCGCGCCATGTCTTCACCAGCCTGCGAAGCGAGGTCAGGAGCTTACTCTTCGGCCACGACCAGGAACCGGAGCTCCTGCTCAACGGGTGATCGCGCCATGTCTTCACCAGCCTGCAAAGCGAGGTCTGGAGCTTTCTCTTCGGCCACGACCAGGAACCGGAGCTACTGCTCAACGGGTGGTCGCGCCATGTGTTCACCTGCTTCAGCACGGCTTGCTCTTCGGCCACGATCAGGACCCGGAGCTCCTGCTCAACGGGTGATCGCGCCATGTCTTCGTAGGCTGCAATCCTCGATGACCTGTTCCACGCACACTCGCACATAACTCGCACATTCTCACAGCATCTCAGGCACACAAAAATAAAGGATTAAATATATTAATAAATAAACGAAAGCTCACCCGTGTACTGCTTCACTGCTTCAGAGCGTCCTCTTCTCACTGCAGCGCCCCAACCACGACTGTCGTCTTCGCTGCCTTCCATCTTCACGCCCCCCTTTGAGTCGCCTCTTACGACAGGCAGGGGTTACCGTGGCTGTATTCTAAACCCCCCAGCCACAGGGGTGAACCGAACCTAACCTAACCTTTTTTTTTTGTTTTTGGAGTTAATGGAAGAGGAAAATGCATTTATGCACGCGCGGGCTACCCCCTGTTCGCACTATTCGGCTAGAGTGGACCCGGGCAGTGTGGGACTCGAATCCCCTGAAGGGGGGCCTGGCGCCCATTGGTGGGGGCAAACCCAAAGAGGCAACCCAGAAGGGGCAACCTGATAGCCCTACCCTAAAGGGTGGGCTCAAAATTTGGGGTCACAGCCCGGATGGGGCGACCCGGCGGTACCCAAAAGGGGCGTCCGCGGCCTGATACACTACCCACTAACAACCCCTCCCCTGACGTAGGCCGCCGGAACCGTTTCATCCTTTGAGGTGTAATGTCGCGAAGTTCTCCCTCTCACTGAGTTCTCCGCGTACTTTTTTGTATGATTTGTATCTAAGTTGTTAGCTAGGTAGAGGTTCTTACTTACCTTTCGCTGGGCGAGGATACCTGTAGAAATAAGTCGTCCTGGTGGATGTAGATAGTAGGGTAGACGTTTAATTGAAGTTCACACACTTCCGAGCACAACAAATGTTTATTGGTCTTACGTACAGTTCTTAACTTGCGCGTGTGTTACAAATGACGAGTTGCTCTGTCGGGTCTCTGGGTCCCGTAGCAGAGTCGTATTTTGCGGATTTTGTACGCGTGTTAGAATTAAATCCGGATTCGCGTTAACGGACTGGCCGATTCTGAACGAGTTTCACGGAAGTGATCGGGTCACGATGACTTTTGAGTCGGCACTATAATTGATCTGGACTGTTTCTGCAGTATAATTTGTCTGATACTGTTTCTGCACTAAATTTGATCTGAACGCGGGCGGTTTGGTCGCGTTATTATATATTGATTAATGAGGTCGACTTTTGATTTGGCAATTCGGGTGAACCACCTCGTCCGGATCGTCAGCGTTCTCGCCGTACGACGACCCGGCTGAATTGCTCACTCAGAATTTTTGCGGAGCGATGAATTTGGATGGTGCAATAGAAGTTCAAAGAATTTGTATCGCGAAATATGAGTTTAAAGAATCTGTATAGCGAAATATAAGTTTAAAGAATTTGGGTGGCGAAATAGCGGCTTAAAGAGTTTGGGTGGCGAAATAGAAGTTTTAAAGAATGCGTCACAGGACGTGACAGAGGATATCCCACATGAACACAGCGATAGCCGCAACGGCGCTTCGGCTCCCTAGCTTTCATGACGCTTTCGTCCACCCTCAATTCGCCATGCGCATATCAAGCTATAAGGGATTGAGGATCCACGCCGTTACACCTCCGATCAAGCGGTAGGACATTTCAACCTGTACGATAAGGCACAGGATTTTTCTTCGGCCACGATCAGGACACTGGAGGAACTTCCCGCTCAACGGGTGATCGCGCCATGTGTTCACCTGCCTGGCCTTGCCAGGACAGGAGCTTCTTCTTCGACCACGGCCAGGACCGGGACATCTTGCCTCCCGTTGACCGTGCCGTGTCTTGGTCCACCTTGTAGGATGCTGAAGATGTGCATTATCCCTGAGGTCATCTCTCCCACAACCTAACCTAACCTAACCTTTTTTTTTTACGAGGGGGAAAAATGCATTACGCACGCCGAGCTGATGGTCACTCGGGAGTATGGGACTGATATGCTAGCCTACCCACTAAAAAACCCACCTCGATTTCACCTTCCTGGTGCCGTCGCGGAATTCCACGCCCCCGGAATCGCTGTTGTGCATTACTTCGGGGGCGGGGCGACTTTTCGGCTCTGTAAGCTGCTGTACGTAAGGGGGTTATTATACCCCTTACCCTTGTTTGTGGGGGGAAAAACACATCTTTTCCTTTTATCGTTCCTACACGTCCTATTTCTATCTCTTATTCTCTTTAATCTACAGAGTCGTCACAATTTAAACACAAGTAGGGTGCCTTTCCCTTTGTCCGGTATGCCTTAAAATGACTAGAGGTTTGGAATATAAAATTTTCTATTTACGGTTTATACATTTAAAAGAGAACATAAAAACTGGGTCGTTATACTTTTAAAAACTAGTGTGGTCAATTTATTAAAATAAAAAAAACTATAGTCTGGTTATATATGTAAAATTTACTGTCCCCTTTGCTTTTTTCTTTCGTATTCCTCTTTCTCTCTTAGTGTGCTGTTTATATACGCAAGCACCAGTTCTCTAGTGGTCTCTTCTCTGAGTACCTTAACGAAGTTTTCTTTCCTGAAATCCGTGTTTAGCATAGAGCACAATTTTGCCCTATCGTTCCTCCATCTATTGCATACAAAAAGAAAGTGCTCCGGACTGTCCTCTTCTTCTGAGCAGAACCAACAGTCGGTATCTCTCTGGCGTCCTATCTTTTTAAGGAAGGTACCGAAACATCCATGGCCCGTTAGCACCTGAGTCAGGTGGTAATTTAGTAATCTTGGTCCCCATTCGTACCACTCTCTGACCTCCGGGATCAAGCTGTGGGTCCATCTTCCTTTATCTGCCGTTTCCCACCTCTGCTGCCATTTTAACATCGTATTGGCACGTGCCCTTTTCTTAACTATTCCCATATTTTCGTTGCTATTTTCTTGCCCCTTCTCTTTTTCTCGGAATATTTCCTCCCTTTCCCGTACAATTAGATCCATTGGTACCTCTCCTGTTATCACACACATCGCCTCAGCTGATACCGTCCTATATGCGTGTGCAACTCTGAGCAGTGCTATACGCTGTGTGCTACGTAGAATGCCCAGATTACCTTTGTTCGTAAGCCCGTTTGCCCATATTGGGGCTGCATATAATATCACCCATTCTACTACTCTGTAGTATAGCCTACGTGCCATATTTCCTGCACCCTTCGTGTTGGGCATCAGATGAGCCAATGCGTTGGCATATTTCAGGGCCTTATTGCAGGTAGCTATAATGTGCTCATTGTACGTCCTGTTCATTTGCATTATTACACCGAGGTATTTGGCCTGTCTTGCCGTCTTTATTGTCTGTTCCCCACATCTTATTTTTAAACCGCCTACTACCTTTCTACCCGTCAGTAGGATGGCTTCTGTTTTATGATGGGCGAGTTTTACGATGTTTTATTATGTCGCTCTCATACCACGCCCCCATTTCCCTGATTGTTTGTTCGGCCACCGACACCATCCTGGCCAGGTCTTCATCTATTATAATAATGCCTATGTCGTCAGCATACCCGACCAGGTACACATCTCTTTTTGTCCTGGTCCTTAGCAGATCGTCGTATACTAGGTTCCACAGCAGGGGACCGATGACCGACCCCTGGGGTACACCTCCGAACACCTGGTATCTGCAGTCCGTATCTTTACCCTTATACACAATCCACCTATCCTGCAGGTAACTACTTATAGTATCTATCAGCGTTTCTGGGAATCCTCTCTTTCTCATATTTCTTCTTATGCTACTCCACCTGATGGTGTTGAACGCGTTTTTCACGTCCAACAGCACCAGGAGGCAGTGTCTTCCCTCTTTTCTCGCTTTCTCACTGTGAGTAGTTACCAGCTTCATCGCGTCCAAGGTGGACCTGCCCTTCCGGAAACCAAATTGGTTGGGTGCGAAGTCCTCCTTTATTAGGGCTTGCAGTAATTTTCCCTGCACTACGTGCTCATAGATCTTAGCAATGCACGATATAATCGTGAGGGGCCTATATGCCTTTTCAGCACCGTTGGTCGCCTTCCCCTTAGGGAGTAAGACCAGCCTACCCGTCTTCCAGGCTTCCGGCCAGTACCCCCTGGTGTAGCAGGTATTGAATATATGCGCCAGCCATCGCGATGCTTTCAGCCCTATTTCTTTTGCCACAGCTGCAGTGACGCCGTCAGGACCAGGGGCCTTCTTCGCGGACATCCTGGATGCTATTTTCTGCACTTCTTCTGCTGTGACGGCTCTTTCTCCTGGTAGGTATTCGCTCCCCTTATCTTTACCTTTATTTGTATTTTCTTCTTCTTCTTCTAGGTTTCCTGAGTTCTCCGGCTTTAGGATAAATAACTTCCTGACTACCGAGTCCACATCTTCTTCGTTCAGGATATCCGGTCTCGTATTTTTGTTTTTGATTGTCCTGGTCATCAGTTTATATGGTCTACCCCATATATCTTTATCCACTTCACTCAGTAGCTTATTCCAGCTTTCTTTTTTCGCTACTTTTATGGCCCGGTTCAGCTCCATTTTGGCTTTCTTGTACTTCTCCCAGGATTTCTCCGTGGCTTCATGGTCACTTTTGGCCTTATCTCTTGTATAACTTCGTCTTGCCTTATTTGCTTTCGACCTTATTTCCGCGATTTCCTCACTCCACCACGGTACCGGTGTATATCCTTTATCTCTTAATCCCTTGTGTCTTGTATATTTGTTTACCCATCCTGTTATTTCCTTCACGAACCTATCAACTTCTATCGTGGTGTTCGTCCTTGGTATCTTCGCATACTTATCGTCGCTGTACTTATCTAGGAATGCCTTTATGAAGCTTTCTTCGTCCAGTACCCCTTTGCCCATTTCAAAGGGGGAGGTACTACCCGTTCCCGCCTGTTTCGGTTGGAATCTGTGTACTAGATACCTGTGATCTGACGCGGAAAAGTCATTTATGACTGTTGATTCACATAGGTCTATTATTGCTCTTTTATTGCAGATCATGATATCGATCTTTGAACCTCTTCCGCGATCGCATGTGGCGCCTCCCTTCGAAATAGTGGGAAGCAGGTCCACACTGTTACAGAATTGAAATACTATTTTGCCTCTACTACACCACTTTTCCGAGCCCCAGAGGGGGGATCTGGAGTTAAAACCCCCCATAGCGATAATTTTGTATTTACCTTTTATCGCCTTGATAGCTTTTGCTAATGTAACTAGCATCCCTTCAAATTCGTTCGTGGTTATATTAGGTGATGCGTATACGCTTACTACGTACACATCATCGTACCTTATTATTACGAAACCATTTCCACTATCAACCAAGGTAACCTCTCTGGCGTTTGCTAGGCCCTTCCCCGTAACATAAATTGCGGCCCTTCCTGAGCTATCACTAAACCAGTTATCCGGGACTCGGTAGGGTTCAGCCACCACTACTACGTCTATATCATTCTTGTTTGCTGTCGTCATCAACAAGTCATGTGCTGTTCTGCAATGGTTTAGGTTAATCTGCAATATGTTAATTTTGCCTTTTATTTTTTAACGCCTCTTTGTATATCGGGCACCTTACTGACGCAGCTACGTGTCTGGTCATGTCCTCAGGTAGCTTGTTCGCCGCACATAGCCTACACCTCGGTTCTTCTGTGCATTCCCGCATCTGGTGGCCCTGCCTTCCGCATTTCCTGCAGAATCCCTCCCCCCTCATTTACATTTTTGCAGTTGCTTGCCATGTGCCCCAGATCATGGCAACGGTAACAGCGTAGGAAGCGTGGTATCTCCCTCACTTGTGCAATTATCCATCCTACTCTAATTTTCCCTTTTTTAATTAACTTCACCATGTCCACGGCCGGTCCTTCAATTATCGCTATTTTATTATCCGACTTCGAAAAGGAGGAGGATACTCAATTCGATGTGTATTTTTTTTTTTATGTATGTTCACCGATTACGCCGATACGGATGGACCAATCAGAACGAAACCTTTTGCATCTGGTAGAGTATGTCTCCCGATTGGTCCCGTTATAAAAACATTTTGCATTTTTTCGCTCCGAACGCTTTTTATTGCAAAAAAACGTACTATTTCATGTACATGCGCCGTACGATCGCCGATTACTGCGAGACGGATGGACCAATTGGAACGAAACCTTCTGGATCTTCTAAAGTATGTGTCCAGATTGGTCCAGTTAAAAAAAACATTTTATATTTATTCATTCCGAACGCTTTTTATTGCAGAAAAATGTACTATTTCATGTACGTGCGCCGTACGTTCACCGTTTGCATACTCCGAGACGGATAGACCAATCGGAACGAAACTTTTTGCATCTTGTAGAGTATACCTTCCACTTGGTCCTGTCAGAAAGGCATTTTGCATTTTTTCATTGCTAACGATTTTTTGCAAGAACGTATGCTTGATTTACATTTTCACCGATTACCCCGAGACGGATGGACCAGTCGGATCGAAAATTTTGCATCTTGTAGAGTATATCTTCTAATTGGTCCTGCAAAAAAATTGTTGTATTTTTTCATTCCTAACGACTTTTATCGCAAAATACGTAATACTTCATTTATATCTTCCGGCGTTTATGCTGCAGGGAATGTACCGATAGCGATGAAACCTTTCACATTTAGTAGGAGGTTTATCCGCGATGATCTCACTTGCAAAAATTTATGAAATTTGTTGTTTATTAACAACTTAAATTCGGTCAATTTTTTTTCGGTTTATGGTTATTAGCTAAGCAACAGAAATCTAAACTCACGTTACACTATCCTACAAATACTACTGGTTCCACTAAAAGGTGTGAAATAAAATAATGTTTAACAAAAAAAACATCCGACTTCGAAATGCACTAAACAGTATAAAATAATTTCCATTTCATTTATACCAATATTCCATAGCTATTAATAATATCTACTTAATCGTTAAATAGGATACCAAATACATTTCAAAGTTTCCGGTGGCAGCGCAAAATTAAAAATACCCGAACAAACGATGCTGCCAATAACGATTTGATTGCGGTATGGCAAACTTGGTAATTAATAAGTCGTAAGAGAAAAATTATAGGTCCGGCTGAAAACATTTGTAATTGTAACGATTATATGAGAAATTTTCAGCACTCCTGATGTACATGCACTATACTGCAGTTCACAAGAGATCATACTTAACTCGCGCCGCTCACTAGGTCTAGAGAGATTCTTAATAACGTGTGTTATTCCCCTCTACAGCTTGCTTCTTATTATACTTTGCGGATATATAAATGGTGGGCAGAAATATATGACGTACGATAACTGATAACCGGTGATGATATTGTAAAGTATCACGATACAATGAAATTTCTATTATTTGTCGCAAAAAAAATGATGTGAACGCATAGTAAGAAGCACGCTGTAAAGGGGAATCACATGCACTATTGAAAATCTCCCTAGACTTCAGTAGGTCACTAGCTGCGCGAGTTAAGTGCGATCACTCGTGATCTGCAGTATACTTAATTCGCAATGGGTTTGTTGATTCCCGTTGAATATTGTTTACTTGAAACTATCAAATGGGTGATTTATCATAGGTTGCCGACGCCGGAGTTAGGATCTTCCTAGTAGAGGAAAAGTTTTTAATTTTGCGCCGTCTCCGAAAACTTTGAAATGTATTTGGTATCCTATTTAACGATTAAGTAGATATTATTAATAGCTATGGAATATTGGTATAAATGAGATAGAAATTATTTTATACTTTTTAGTGCATTTCGAAGTCGGATGTTTTGTTTGTTAAAAATTATTTTATTTGGAACTATCCAGATTGGAGAATTGTAAGGTGATGATGAATGTCCGACGATATCTTTTTCTAATAATTCGTTGACTTGTCTATTTACTTCTTCTTTTAATGCTTGTGGATATCTGTATTGTTTTACGTTAACTGGAACTTTGTCGGTTGTAATTATTCGATGGAAAATTTTGTTTGTTGCTCCTAGTTCATCTTCGTTTAAGTAGAATCTGTCAGCATTGTTTGAAATTAGATTTTTTATGCTTGATTTTTCTTCTTTGTTTAAATGTTCCAGGCGTAGTGATGTAAATAGTGTGGTGATGCGTTTGGTAGAATCTGATGCTGCTTCTTCTTCTTCTTCTATCTTGATTTCTTCGTATGGTTCCAATTGTACGGTAGGCATTTGAATTTTAATGTCTTCAGAAGAGACATTCGTTGCATGAAGGAAGGCTATGCCAGTTCTCTTTGTCACTACGGCGTTTCCCATGTATAATTGTGGGTGTATTTCAATTTTTGGTATAAAGCCTGTTTTTTCTTCCGTATTTTCTACTTTGATCGGTATTGTTGTTCTAGTCCTTGATGGTATAGTGATTAAAGGTTCTTGGAATGGTATGATGTAATTGTTGACTATGAGCATAGACTTGGCATAGTCAATGTTCGCTCCGCTATTTTTGAAGAATTCTGATCCTAGTATTCCATCGTGCGCTATTGGAAGATCCTCTACAACATGGAATATGGACTCTGTATCCAGCGCTTTTACTTCGATGTATCCTAGGGTTGAAAGATAACCTTCAGTTATTCCATTTAATTCGAAGATGATATTTGTATTAATTATCGCTTTATTTGATATTATATGTTTTTTAATTATGTTTATATCTGATCCAGTATCGATCATTAGTGATGCTACTCCTTGATGAAAGTTTTCACTTATGAGTTTAATACTCGGAGGCTTTTCTGCATAATTTGCTTTTAGACACAGGTTTGTTTCTTTACGTACCTGTGGTTCTTGAGTTGTAGCTTGTTGTTGTGGTTGGTTTTTAATTTTTTCTTGATATGCTTTTTTCCTGCATTGTTCAATAGTATGGCCAATGTTTTGGCAATAAGCGCATATTGGAGGTTGTTGCCTTGTCCAGTTTGCAGTGCCTTGGTACCAGTTATTAGGAGGTTGATTCATCGGGGGTTGATAAGTCGGGTTCGCCACAGGTTGATTTGCCGGATGTTGAAAAGCCGGTGATTGTCCCGTTCCTTGGCGTTGATATGTTGTATTCCGACCCATATTTTGATGCTGGTTCACCGGGTTTGGTTTTGTGGAACCCGGTTTGGTTGCACCCATTGATTCCTTTGTTGATTATAGTTGTTATAGTTGTTATAGTTGCTGTTGAAGTTATTGTTGTTAAAGTTGTTAAAGTTATTATTGTTGAACCAGCAATTTTGAATCGTGTGTCCCGGGCGCTGGCAATGCTGGCAATATTTTGGCTGCCACTGGATTGATGATACCTGCTGCTTTTGGAATGAACGGCTACTGCAGGTGTTGGTGCTGTGGCCGTATCCAAAACAGTTGCTGCATTGAACGGCCTGGGTATACCCCTCGGTTAGCTTCATTCTCATCATATTCTCTTTGTATTCTGCTTCGCCTTTGATAGCTGCACTAATTGCTTCGTCTAAGGTGTCGAATTCGCAATTTCGCAATCGACTGAAGATTTCTGGTTTTATCCCAGTCAGAAATGCTTTGACAGCATTGGCTTCCGCAGATACATTATATTGCTGCGTATGATCAGGAACTTCGATCTCATTGCAGTTCTGAATTTGCAGCAGAATACTGGAGACTCGGCTGCTATAGTCGACGACTGCTTCGTTCGGTATTTGAGCTAATTTAGACATGTCTCCGTATAATTGTATCGATGAGTACAAAGGAGCAAATCGCGATTTTAACACCGTAATTAGCTGTTCGATTGTATTGTAGTCCCCACTCAGTACTACTCTCGAAGCTTGTCCATGTAATTTATTTTTAATTAACTGGACTAGGCCGTATTCGGCGTTTGGTGAAATCATGCCACTAGCATTAAGGCAATTCTTCGTGAATTGATACACGGATATGCTGTGGCCATCGAAAGGTGGCACTATGTCCGCTGCATTCCTTATGCTAATAGGTCGATCGCCCTCGGCTGGAACGTTGGCTTCATTATCCATCTTATAACTATTTACTAATGTATATATATATATATTTTTTTTTCTTATTTTTACGTATGTATCTTTTTTTTTCTTTTTTATCTATAATTTTTTTCTTTCTTGCTTATTTATATATATATATTTTTCTTCTTTTATTTATTAATACTTATATAATTAATTATATCTATGCTTATCTTCTAATTTGTTTTAAGAAAGGTACTAACGTCCGCTAAGAATTGTATTCTATTGCCACTCTGTCGAACAGAAAATTTAAATGACTCGAACTAACTCGACGGATTCTACCTGTTACAATGACTCGACCTATCCCACCGCTGTCACCAAATTTTTTTATATACTATACGTTGTAACATGGTGGCACGAGTGCCCCCCGTTACAATAATCCAGATTTTCGCCTACCACGCGCTTGACCCTTAATACCCCTTTCCTAACCCCTATCCCTCTCTCCCACCCGCCGGTATCGGGCCGGTAGGGGCAACGGATAGACTGGATAACGATGCTGCAACCTCAACCCCGGAGGACCCCGTCCCGAGGCCGACGACGACCCTTCAGCACCCACAAAAGGACACCGTGGGACCATCTACCGTCGGGCCCGAGGACCCTCAACCCGTAGCCAGCACCGCTGAGCCCGTCAGCCCTACCGATCCCGATCACCGGCCACCCCCTCTCCAAAATTTCCCGCGACGGTCTCGTCGTCGCCGCTGTGACGACGAGCCGTCAATTGGCGCTTAGCGTTACGATAGCGAACATTAAGTATAGAAAGCGAGTACGATTTGCGGAGTGTGCGGTGTGCGAGTGGCGTGCCCCGGTAATATTGTCCCGCGAATTCGGCAACGATATCTCCGGCCGTGTATTTTGTCCCAGTATAATATTGACCCGCGAACCCGGCAACGGTATTTTCTCCGACCGTGTATTTCTGCGCCCGGGTACCCTTCGTTCGCGCACGGTACTCCGCGATTTCGTCCAAGCCCCTTCCCTTCCCATTTAACCCTTTTTAGTCCCATTCTCGAACGCGTAACGCAGTGAACCTTCCTGTGAGCCTTTCCGACCTTTGAGATTTCCCCTCCCCCCAACAGTCCTCCCCGCGAACTCCCCCGCGAAGATTGTACGGACGGAAGTGCCACGAGACCCATCCCCTGTAAAGACCCCGATTCTACCCCCTTTACCTTCACTTTTAGATTGCCACAGCGAGTGGCTGGCGCCCAACGAACCTTGTGTATTACGATTAAGAGAATAAAGTGGCCCCCGCGAACCGAGGGTCATAACGTGTAACGTCCCGGAATTATTCGCGAGCACGCTACTGCACCGACGCGTAGGGAGAGCGGTTCGCTAAGAGAAGGCGACCCGTATTTTTATATATATATATTAAAGGAAGGGATTATAGGTTCGGGTGGCACGCGGTAAAGGAGTAAAATCCAACGTTAATTCCTTTCTCAAAAATTAGTATGTGAATTTATTCAAGAAATTATGTGTTGTTCGTTTATAATATGATAATAATAAAAAGGTAAGTAATATAAAAAGATAATATTGAATGTAATTAAATAAGGTGATGAATTGTTGTAATTAATTAACGAATTGAATTAATGTAGTTAAATAACAAATGTTGCGCCCCGTTTTTGAAATATAAAAAGAAAATAATAGTATTAGTAAGGTACAATGAGTACGCCCTGGATTGGAAAATACAAAGAAAATAACAATCGTGTTTGTGCTAAAATTGAAATACAATAAAAGAAAATCAGATTATTAGTTACAAAAATATTTCAACCTAAAATAACAATACAGAGAAAAATAAGTTGATTAGTAAACGCGGCTCTAGATACGATTATAAAACTTTAAATCTATAACTTGAATTTATAATTAAATATGATTTAAATATAAAATAATTTTTAACAAAAAACAAATCCGACTTCGAAATGCACTAAAAAGTGTCAAATAATTCCTATTTCATTTATACCAATATTCCATAACTATTAATAATATCTACTTAATCGTTAAATAGGATACCAAATACATTTCAAAGTTTTCGGAGGCGGCGCAAAATTAAAAACTTTTCCTCTACTAGAAAGATCCTAACTCGGGCGTCGGAAACCTATGATAAATGACCCATTTGATAATTTCAAGTAAACCATATTCAACGGGAATCAACATACCCATTGTGAATTACTGCAGTTCACGAGTGACCGCACTTAACTCGCGCAGCTCACTAGGTCTAGGGAGATTTTTAATAGCCCGTGTGATTCCCCTTTACAGCTTGCTTCTTTACTTTGCGTTCACATCATTTTTTTTTCGAAAAATAATAGGAATTTCATTGTATCGTGAAAATTTACAATATCATCAGCGGTTATCAGTTATCGTACGTCATATGTATATTTCTGCCCATCATTTATATGTAAAGCATAACAAGAAGCAAGCTGTAGAGGGGAATAACACACGTTACTAAAAATCTCGTTAGACCTAGTGAGCTACGCAAGTTAAGTATAGTCTCTCGTGAACTGCAGTACAGTGCATGTACATCAGAAGTGCTGCCAATTTCTGACATAATCGTTACAATTACAAATGTTTTCAGCCGGATCTATAACGTTCCGCTCTTCCTCTTACAACTTATCAATTACCAAGCTTGCCATACCGCAAACCAAATCGTTATTGGCAGCATCGTTTGTTCGGGTATTTTTAATTTTGCGCCGCCCTCCGAAAACTTTGAAATGTATTTAGTATCCTATTTAACGATTAAGTAGATATTATTTAATAGCTATGGAATATTGGTATAAATGAAATAGAAATTATTTTACACTTTTTAGGGCATTTCGAAGTCGGATGCTTTTTTTGTTAAAAATTATTTTATTTCACACTTTTTAGTGGAACCGGTAGTATTTGTAGGATAGTGTAAGGTGATTTTAAATTTCTGTTGCTTAGCTAATAACCATAAACCGAAAAAAATTTACCGAATTTAATATTAACAACTTAAATTAACAACAATAAATAACAATTAATAAACAACAAATTTCATAAATTTTTGCAAGTGAGATCATCGCGGATATACCTCCTACTAAATATGAAAGGTTTCATCGCTATCAGTACATTCCCTGCAGCATAAACGCCGGAAGATATAAATGAAGTATTACGTATTTTACGACAAATGTCGTTAGCAATGAAAAAATGCAAAATGCCTTTCTGACGGGACCAAGTGGGAGATATACTCTCCAAGATGCGAAAAGTTTCATTCCGATTGGTCCATCCGTCTCGGAGTAATCGGCGAACGTACGGCGTACGCACATGAAATAGTACGTTTTTCTGCAATAAAAAGCGTTCGGAATGAAAAATATAAAATGTTCTTTTAACGGGACCAATTCTGGACACATACTTTAAAAGATCCAAAAGGTTTCGTTCCGATTAGTTCATCCGTTTCGGAATAACCGGCCGAACATACATTTAGAAAAAAAAGTCGTTAGGAATGAAAAAATGCAAAATATTTTTTTAACGGGACCAATCGGGAGACATACTCTACCAGACGCAAAAAGGTTTTGTTGCGATTGGTCCATCCGTCTCTGAGTAATCGGCGGACATACATTTGGAAGAAAAAATCATTAGGAAGGAAAAAATGCAAAATATTTTATTTATAGAACCAAAGGAGTTATACTCTAAGACGCAAAAAGTTTTCGTTCCGATTGATCTATCCGTCTCGCAGTAACCGGCCACCGTACGCCGTGCATACATGAAATAGTACGTTTTTTTGCAATAAAAAGCGTTCAGAGTGAAAAATGTAAAATGTTTTTATAACGGGACCAATCGGGAGACATACTCTACCAGATGCAAAAGGTTTCGTTCTGATTGGTCCATCCGTATCGGCGTAATCGGTGAACATACATAAAAAAAATAAAAAAAAATATACACATCGAATTGAGTATCTTCCTCCTTTTCGAAGTCGGATAAAAATAAAATGATTGATTTGTCGGGAAATTGGCCAGGATCCGTTCTGACGCTGTAGGAGCTAGCTCGTTCGGCCGCAGTTCGGTTTCTGGGCAACTTACCCGTCACTGAACAGGCCGCATCCAAGGAGCTTCTGCTTTCGCTCGCTCGTTAAGCTTGGTAGCGAACACTGCAAAACGGTATCGTCGCTCTAGAGCCAATGTACTGATAGGCCGCATCCAAGGAGCTTCGGCTTTCGCTCGATCGTTAAGCTTGGGTGCGAACCTGACACGTAGGAGAACCGCTGCGAACCGGTAGTTGAGCGCTCCGGGTCCGACGCGGAACCCTTGCCGCCTCGCCGACAAAAGAATCTAAGTGACTTGAATTCTAAATAAGAATCGTACCATAGACCCGTGTCGGACTACGATCAGAATCGAAGTGAAAAAATCTTTGCGCGGGACGCTCGTATTTATACCGGAGAACTGCTGACGTAGCAGTTTTTTCTACCTGTACTTTTGATACCGAATGTATTTGGACTTTGACCTGTGTTTGCGAGTTCACGTGGGCAGCGAGGACAGAAATGAATGAGGCACACTTGCAGCAAACACAATGCGTTTATTGCGCGTCAAAATAGTCAAACATTTAACAAACACGTGAAACGATCACACCGCGTGGTCATGAACAATTGACAATAAATGATGCGTGGACGAAGCGCGGTCAAACGTACAAATAACGCGTGGTCTATATAAACTTTACACAAGTAAAGGCGTGGACAATGCGTGGTCAAAGCTTGTTATATTAACAACGGCAACTGTAACTTGATCTAAGCGTGAGCGTGAGCGTACGAAAAACACGTGCGATTACTCTGAGCGTTCGATCAAGGAGAAGGAAATCGATGTTGGCGTCGATCGCGCCGGTTACGGCGTAGAGAGGGGACCGCGTGGACAAAGTGGGCCCGAGAGGTGCTGCCGCTATCGGTAATGACGCACCAACGAACTATTTTCGCTGCCAACTTCATCACGCTGCGTGTACGTAGGGAATTTCGCCAACAACCTGCGTGTACGTGACTCCGCGCGTATCGCTATCTCTGTCTACGCACTGTTGCCGTCTCTTTCTATTCTGCGCTTGTTCCTATCTCTTTCTACGCGCTATTGCTGTCTCTATCTATTTATTCCGCGCGCTGTGTCGATCTTGTATCGACGTGGTAGAATTATCGACGCGACAATTATCGACGTATTTTTTTGAAGTATATAAAATTTTTTGTTAAATATAAATATTAATAAATATAAGATTCTTTTTAATTATTAAGTATGAATATAATTATTTAAATCAAAATAGTACAATAATAAATAAAAAAATGAACTGGTTACAAATTTTAATTATGAAAAAACGAAAAATTAATAAATATTTTAATAAATACTAATTTTGAAATTTCTTCTTATTTATCATTCTTCCTGCTGGATGTTACAAATGTACATTGATCTGGACGAAGGAATAAGCATATACATTATTTCTAAGGTAGATATAGTAATAATGATATTGTTATTAAACGGGTATTACATATCTAATGCAGATATAGTAATAATGATATTGATATTAAATGTACATTGATCTGTAGGACGGAATCAGTATATTACATTACATCTAATGAAAATATAGTAATAATGATATTGTTATAAAATGTATATTACATATCTAATGCTGATATACTAATAATGATATTGTTATTATAATGAAGATATAGTAGTAATAATGATATTGTTATTAAATGTATATTACATATCTAATGCACATATAGTAATAATGATATTTTATTACATGTACATTGATCTGCATTAGGGGAATCAGTATATTACAATTATATCTAATGAAGATATAGTAATAATGATATTGTTATTAAATGTATATTACATGTCTAACGCAGATATAGTATAATTATATTGTTATTAAATTGACATTGATCTGTAGGCAAGGCATCAAGATATTACATTATATCTGATAAAGATATATTAATAATGATATTGTTATTAAATGTATATTACATATCTAATGCACATATAGCAATAATGATATTGTTATTAAATGTACATTGATCTGTATGAAGGAATCAGTAGTGTTAGTAATGCTTTATTTGCTCCCTTCCGGGTTGCATGGCGCTTTTAATAGGAGCGTACCCGAACCTATAACAAAATCTTGTCTTTATCCATTTTCTCCCACTTCTTTCCTTTCCTTTTGTCCTTTCCTTTCTATCTCTCTGTACTGACCCCACTCAACCCTATGGAATTATACATTATAACTATAGTAACTATGAACAGTAGAAAAAGAAACCGGAAAAGAAAAAGAAACTAAGAAACCGCAAAGTAAGAAAAATAATATAATATTAACCAAAGTACAAAATAAAAGTGTCCTAGAATTAAATATAAAATCAAATACAAATAAGATTATGCAACCAACATACTTTCTGATCCGTTGAAGCTCTGAAACATTGAGGAAAAGAAAAAGGCAGTCTGTGCGAAACTTCGTTATACTACAACTAAGACTAAAATATATCCTTTGTGTCGCAAAAATCTTGTGCAAAAAAACATAAAAACAGAATATAAAAAATAAACAGAAATACAAAATATAATAAATAAGATAAAGTAAAACCAAAAATCAAAATATCAAAATAAAGAGAAATGTAGAGAAAATATACATCTTCATTGTTCTGCCTTAAACTAATTCCTATCTACTCGTTAAACTACTCCAAGGCACAGTTATCACTTTCCAAGTTTCAAAATATGCTATTTTGTTGTAAGGCGGCTGCTGCTATTACTGAAACGCTGCAACCGCACTAATCTAAAACTAAAGATTA